>NC_143441.1:25735000-26035000 GCF_987193195.1 Phasianus colchicus
CTCTTTGCGCATCTTGTTCTAGTGCTCTGTTGCCCTCAAATAAAGTAGTTCTTTCTTATGTTCATATGGAAATTCCTGTATTCCATATTGTGTCCCGTCACTGGATAGTACTGAAAAAAGTCTGATCCCTTCCTCTTGACACCTGCCTTTTCTTTGGTAAGCATTGATAGGATCCCCTCATTCTTCTTCAGGCTGAGCAGTCCGAGGCCTCTCAGCTTTTCCTTATAAGGGAGATGCTCCAGATCCCTCATCATCTCTGTATCCCTTCCCTGACTTTCTTGAACTGAAGAGCCATGAACTGGACACAGTACTCTCCATGTGGCCTCACCAAGGCAGAGTAGAGGGGGAGGACTGCCTCCCTTGACCTACTGGCCAGAATCTTTTTAATGCATTCCAGGATACTGTGAGCCTTCTTGGCCACAAAGGCACACTGCTGGCTTATGGCAAACCTGTTGTTCACCAAGACACCCGGGTCCTTCTCTGCAGAGCTTCTTTCCAGCATTTCAGACCCTAATCTATAATGATGCATGTGGTTATTCCTCCCCATATTCAGGACTATGCACTCTTTATTATTAAAACTTATAAGATTCCTCTTCCAGGCCCAACTCTCTGCCTGCTTAGGTCTCACTGAATGGCAGCACAGAACTCTGGTGTGTCCACCACTCCTCCCAGGTTTACATCATCAGCAAACTTGCTACTCCTTAAAAATATTTTTAGATTAGAAATTGATGCTAAGATTTCCTTTTGTAACCCACTTGCATGTATTCTTATATATGCAATGACTTATTGCTCATTTTTATTACAGGTAGAAATCCTTACTGCATTGACAAAAATTATGGTGGCACACTCATTATCTGGGACAGGATATTTGGTAAGTAAAACCAAACCAAAACAAGCTGTTCTCCCTCATGTTTAGTTAGTGCATCAAACAAAATGTGTATATTTTAATTTTGATTTTTTTTTTTTTTTTTTTTTTTTTTAACGTTTTCCTTCAGGAACATTTGAGGCAGAAGATGCTAAAGTTGTATATGGCTTAACACATCCAGTAAATTCATTTGAACCCATCCTGCTCCAGGTGCTATCCTTTGTACAACTGATTCTGTTATCTTCAACAAACATTCAAAAAGAGTACTGGTTGTTCAAAAGAAACTCCTCTTAGGCATAACTGAGATTAACTCTGCTACATAGTTAATTCACTATCCACAGCGTCTTCAGTATTTCATTACAACTTGCTGCACTAAACATATTACAGGGCATGAAGAGCCATTATGAAAGCACAATACAGTAGAATTATTAACTAATTACAGTGGGAATATAACAGGCCTATGATTTACCAAGGGAATAGTGTCTATTTTGACACACACAGAGCAATATGTAGAGAAGCACAGACAGAAAACAAAATCTGTTGCTTATGTCTTCTCTAAATATTGCTATTTCATAAGTAATCCCCTGGTGTGATATCTTTATTTCTTTATCTGTTTTGCGTATTAGATCTTCATGATGCTTCATAATGATTTGCATTGACAGTGTTATACAGCAGCCATCATATTTTCAACAAAAGCTGTTTGGAACAGAAAGGAAAAAGAAGAAAAAGTACTTAGTGTGGTTCTTGGTGGATTTCTTGGTCCAAGCTTCACTTCATCTGGATAAAAAGTTCTCCATAAAACTGTAGAGAACTGACGAATATGGACATCCCCCTTTATTTCATGGGGATTTTTTATGACTGTTCACTCCACAAAGCATCTCAAAGAATTAGAAATTCTGCCTGAAGGAATACCTGGGCTGGAAGCTAGAAGGATGGCCACAGTCCATACTGTTATATACATAACAGTCAGCACTGAGTAATTTAGGAATTGAGAGTATGTCATATCAAAGTCCAAATAACAAAATTCTAATTTAAAGCCATCATAAATACAGCTATACAAAATACTGTTGAATGTTCTGGATTGCCTATAGGAAAGAGAGAGATTTCTCTGAGTAGAAGTCTTTATAATCCTTACTATAAACCAAGGACCTGATATGGCTCCTGCCTATGTCAGTCAGGTTTTCTGAACCTCTGTCTTCATCTCTTTTTAATGTATTCTCTTTACAGACTTGCAAAAAATCATTTATTTGAAAGCTAAGGATGAGGGAAATGTAATGTTTTAATAAATTTTATTTTACTAACAATGAAAAATCACTTGCTCTTTTTTTTAAGTTACGTCCCTTGGCTCATATTTGGAATACATTTTGGGCCACACCTGGATTCTGGAATAAGCTTTCTGTCATATTCAAAGGGCCAGGCTGGGGACCAGGCAAACCTAGACTTGGCCTTCCTGAGGAAATCCCAGCGGTAAATATAACATATAGAGGCTTTCAGTTTTGTGTAATTTACTTGGACCTCTTAATGCTACTGGATCAACGTTAAGAACTCTACACATGCTATTTTAAATTAGCAAATTAGCAGTCATAAAGGAAAAAGACTGAAGGAAGTGAATGTTTTACTTGTGTTTTTCTTTTTATTTGAAGGAAAAATATATCTTTTTGTTTATCTTTTCATTTTTCATTTCCTAAAGAGATTTTCAAAATAGTTCTATGGAGTAAGTTAATTTCTCTTTTTCTTTCAGTTGTGAATATGCACACACACGCACATAGACAGTTAAACACTAGACAGTATGTATGTAAGATTGTAGATTATCTTTGTGTAATTATCTATGCTCCTTAATCTTTTTGTGTTTGTAATTTTAAGGAATACTAAGGAATAAGAGGTTGCAGTAGATCACTGTTGAAGGCTGTTATCTGTTTTGCTTCATATAGGTCACTGGAAATGAAGTTCCCTTCAATCCAAGTGTACCAGCTTATCTTAACTGCTATGCAGTGGTACATTTTGCTGTAATAATGGAGTTGTATATTGATCTTCTTGCTACTGTGACTGTAAGTAATTAATATCTTTAGGTAAGAGAATTTCATGATGACAGTAATATGACACACAATATATTTACATAATAAAGCACAGAGTAGAAACTCTAGGGCCTGACTCACATGCTATGTAAATAATCATATATATATATAAAATCACAACTGGATTCTGTAGTAGTATAATAATAAATGTGTAAATGTGTAATTATACAGTATTAAATATATATTAACATATTTACTAAAATTTTTAGTAACTATATTAATTATTTGTGCAATTAAATAAAAAATAATGAATATTTTGTAGAATAAGTAAGTATCTGCATCAGTCTTTAGGACCTTTTTAAAGGAAGAATGTATCTCAGATCTGAGGTTGTGTAGGTTTTAAGATGTCAAGATTGGTCAGATTTTAAGAGGCCAATTTTGAACGATGCTAAAGAATTGCAAAAATAATTCAAAGATTTCTGAAGTCTTGTCCAGTTGTCAAAGTTGTTTTTTTTTGTTTTGTTTTGTTTTTGGTTTTTTTTTTTTTGACTTAGAAATTCTTGCATTCAAATTGCAAGAAGGGACTGAGTGAAATAATTTCTTGAGAGAAAAAGCAGCAAAGTTTATAGCAGTATTTTTTTTTGTTTGTTTATTTATTTATTGCTTAGATGTGTTCTGAATAACATCAGACAAATAGAAAAAAACTGTTTTTGAGAAACATTTTAAAAGTATTTTGTTTCGCACTGCAGTAGAAAGGTAACAGGAATCATAGAACCATAGAATCTTTTCAGTTGGAAGGGACCTTAACGGACCATCTAGTCCAGCTTTCCTGTAGTGAGCAGGGGCATCCACAGCTAGATCGGATTTCTCAGAGCCCTGTCCAGCCTGACCTTGAATGTCTCCAAAGATGAGAATATCCACCACCTCTCTGGACTACCTGTTCTAGTGCTTCACTATCCTTATAATAAAAAACTCTTTCCTTACATCCTATTTAATTCTCCCCTCTTTTAGTATGAAACCATTTCCCTTTGTCCTACCACAGCAGACCCTGCTAAAGAGTCTGTCCCCATCTTTCTTATAGCTCCCCTTTAGATACTGTAATGCCACTATCAGATCTGAAGTTCTCTCTTCTCCAGGCTGAATAGCCCCAGCTCTCTCAGCCTGTCCTCGCAGGGGAGGTGTTCCATCACTTGGGCCATTTCTGTGGCCCTCTGGATGTGCTTCAAGAAATTCACATCTCTCCTGTAGATGCAGTACTCCAGGTGAGGTCTTACCAGCGTGGAGCAGAGGGACAGGATCATCTCCCTTGCCCTGCTGACTACAATTCTTTGGATGCAGCCCAGGATACCGTTGTCTTTCTAGTCTGCCTGGGTACATTGCTGATTCATGCCCATCTTGCCATCCACCAGTGCCCTCTAGTCCTTTTTGGCACAGCTGTGCTCTCTCCTTACATCCTCCAGCTTGTATTGATAGTGGGGGTTGCCATGACCCAGATGCAAGACTTTGCACTTGGATTTGTTGAACCTCTTGAGGTTCACCTGGGCCCACTGCTCAATCCTGTTTAGGCCTATTCTTCTGATTAATACAAGTTACAATACACATCACCATCATTATTATGAAGATCACACTGCAGAGAGTTTAGAGATTACAAAACTATAAGGTTTTGTCTATCCTGAGAAATTTCTGAAGAAAGGAAACTAAAGCATAAATACCTACCATATGTGCAAGATATACAATGCCATGATTGCTATGCTCATATACTGAGAAAAACCTCTGCAAAATGTTCAGGATATGCTTCTAAATTCCTTCATACATGCAAAAAGTCATGTTTCCCTAGGGATCAAATTAGGCGTTTATTTTCTTTGTTAATATTGCTTTAAACAACAAGAACTAAGGAGTTCATTAGTGAAATTTTTCATATTTTTTTTATTTTCTCTTTTTGTATTTCTCTGGTCCTTGAAGGAAAAATGGATGGTCCAAATTATTTTCTCTTTTGATAACTGCAGCTGTTTAAGAATTAGTAACAAGTTTAACACCCAAACCCCATATGATAATTAAATTCTTGCAATCACAGAGAGGAAATATCTTGAACATCTACTATGTATGAACTTATTGCAACAAAAAAACTAGAAAGTTCTCTACACAAAACTGTGGGGTAATGAGGTAGTAAGAATAAGAATGAGAACACAGGGGACTAGAAGCACTTCATCTCAGGACATAAACTGTCAGTGTTGGTGTAGAAGGTGCTTGTCCCAAGGCAGAGTTCCAGCATCACTCTGCAGTACAGTGGGAAAACTGTCATGAGAAGGAAGCTTGTGTATGAATAACTTTACTTGGCAAAAATCTCTCTTCAATATCAGTTTTCCACTACATTGAATAATAAAATGTCTATGGATACAACTGGAACTTTCTGTCTGGCTATGAATTATGTCATAACTGTGGCATAGCTCCATAAATGGAGAAAGCTAACTGTTTTCCTCATTTTTAGGTGTAAGTTCCATTTCATAATAGCCATAAGACACACATACAGCTATTACATTTCTCAAGTGATTACAGTTGCTCAGTGTTTGGTCTCACGCCCTGTAGAAGTGTTAAGTTTCTCTTATTTGCAAAGAACAACCATATACCTTCGGTATGAATGACCTACATTTAACTTATGAAAAGAGCAAAACAAGAAAGAACAAATATATATTTTCCACAGGAGAGAGCATACAGTGTTTATTTTCTATACAGCAATCTGTACTATATCCAGAGAATAAAAAATATTTCTGAGCTGCACACATCTTGATCACTGAAGTAATGGGATTTGGATCAGTCCCAGAGAGAGTGCTAGGAGTGTAAAACTGCAGTACATTCAAAGCAAAAGTCTCATAGCTCCAGAACTGCTTGTATCACATAAATCAAAATGAAATCTACCTTAAACACATTTTGTAATGTCTTTTTGTTGTTGATAGATACTGTAACTTTTACTGTGATTATAAGGCCATGAATATGTGAGCACTTTTAATTAGACAAAAAGTATGTGGTGATATGATAGGTCTCTTGAAAGTTGCGAGCACAAGTAATATATCCATTCAGTAGGGCAAGACAAAGTAGTTTATATGGAATATTGCTAAGTACAGTTTTCCATGAATTCTCAGTTAAAATAAAATACATACATAGACACCAAACAACACAAATTCCATAGCACTGTATTAGCATTCTTCACTTGAATGTTAAAAGTGGGTCATATATGACAGCAGTGCATCTGTCAAATTACAACATATGCTGACATCTTTCCTAGCATTTCTCTTGAAACACTGAAGACACCTAGATGAGAAAATGCATTTAAGTTATACTTCAGAAGGAAGAAAAATGATCTGGAATTTGGAATCTTTCAATTTACATTTAAAAACACATAGGGCATATTTCCTTTGTTTAAATGTATTATTTCTTTTTTTACCTAATTAAAAGAAAAACCCTGTGATTACAATGCAGTGTAAACTTCTTCCCAAAAATCTTTAAGCCCCGGTTTGTTTTTAAGTCCCCAAGATATTTTTAAAAGCTTTCAGTGAAATCAAAATCCAACAGAAATATTTTTTTCTGTTTAATTATAGCCAATAACCACATTACAAAGTTGTGACTGACTCACAGCTAAGAAGCCTGCTGTGGTCCCTGAAGCTTCTATGTTTATGCACGTAATCCAGGACATAAATATTCATTTATTTTATATATATATATCCATGCATGTAATTTTAAGAGGTATGAAGATGCTAGTGCTAACAAAGGTGTAAAATGCGCATTCTTTTCTCACTGTAACTTGCAGTGTATAGATTCAGTGTATGATAGCTAGTTTCGTGACATAACTCCCAGACTATTTCATTGATTGTGGTAGAGTAATACCAAGAAAATGGATGGCCCAGCTGTCAGCATCCACTTCACAGGGTGATACAAGTTTGAAAGTAAATAAAATAATCAAGACAGTATGTAACTATGCCACTGGAAGAGTAAGGAGAAATTTAGGAAAGCACACTAATATGTTGATATTTATGCTATGTTTTTCTGGCTTTCTAAAATCTATTACTTCAAATGGCATCAAGATGTATTTCACCAGAAGTTTTCAGGCAGCTCTTGACTAGGAACACAAATGAAGAAACAAAGTCGTTTGTGATACATTCCTTTTCTGTAAATTGTGGTTTTGGACATATATTGTAAAGTAGCAACTACTGTTCAAAATTTAGACTTGATATTCAATTCTCTTGTTACCTGACAGAGAATCAAAGCTTTACGTTCCTTTCCTCCAACCAGTGCCCTGCCAATTGAGAATATTTTTAAGGGAAACTATAGAAGCTAGTGCATTGCACTACTAGTACAAAACAAAATCAGCCACCTGGCTGGGGCTGGGTTTAAAAAGGTGCAGTTCTACAATTTAAATGGAAGGACAGACTCTAAAGAGAAAAGTCTTGAATTATGGTCCCAGTTCCCCAGAAAACACTTTATCTGACAAGGAATTATCACTGAAAAACATAATAAAACATTTCTAAGAAATTTGTTTGTGAATTGCCTTATATAGATTATATAGCTGTGCAAAATAATGTTTTTCTTTGCTTTGCTTTAATTATTGAATTTTTTTTTATGACCCAGCTTCTATAGGAAGCTTAAGTGGGAATTTATTGTGAGTAGATGAACAGTTTAAGAATTTTTATAAAGATTTTTATGAAGAAATTTCTGTCCAAAAATTTTGTCACTTCAAAACAAATTGATTCTTGTCAACAATGGAAAGCTGCTGTACAGTTTTTGGATTCTAGAAACTGAAGTGTTAAAAAAAGAAAAAAAAGTACCTTCAATGTAATCTTTTATTGACATATTTTAAAACCTATATTGGAAATTTTACAATGTATTGTAGTTGAGAAAAATCTTTATATAAGGATAACCCCATCAGAGCATTTTTACTTTCTTGTCTTAAGCAAGAGTCTTAATGCGTAACTGCTATGCTGAGTCCCTCCATAGTTCAGTGTCCAGGGCGATATCCTGTCTCCTGTGGTGACTAGTAGCAGGTGCTCTGTGTAAGAGTATAGGAATAGTGTAGGATATCCTTTCTTTAGGTCTTCTTCTAGGTAGATGATCATAGTAATCATCAGTTTGAGATTTCATAAATTTACCATAAGGAAGGATGAGACAGACTGCATGTGTAGCATTCCAGTAATGAATTTGATCTATCCTTGTATAAATCTGTGCAACAGAGTGGCTTCACAGGTGTCATTTGTGAGAAGTGTGTTCTGGCTTGTAAATAAGTGGGGCTGCTGTTTAGCTCATGCATTGCTGGGATGCTGTTTTCTTTGTTTAGTAACCGTTTGTTAAGGATATCCAAGTAGGTGCTTGTGATTCTTCAGTGTAACAACAGAACCCTACCCAGCCTGAGTGTATGGTTTGATGTGTTTTGCAAACATGGGCACTGTAAGTTCGCACAGCTATAAAACTTGAGATTATTCTCCTGTGGCCTCCAACACTCACAGATACTTACCTTAGATCTCTTTGCGAGGTAGGGGCCACCACTGAAGGAAAGTGGGCTTGCCGCAAAGTGGACTTTATTGAAATCAAGGCAGGCATTCACAGGTTTTTATTTTTCAGTGCCTGAGATCTTGAGGTGCAAAATGCTGTTCATAAACTTTATTGCTGTTCAAACAAGAAAGAATTTCTATAACTCAGCAAGAAGTACTATTTTCATATTGCTTTTTTTTATTGTTGTTTTTTTTTTTTTTTTTAAGAAAAAACAAAGGCTCTTCAAAGCTAATATTTGAGATGAAGCAAGGGAGGGAACAAGAAAAATGATTAAATATTTGATTTGCAAAGGCAGCTGTGTATAATATAAAAATATTTAATAAATTAAAAGAAAAAAGAAAACAGACTTCATCATGGAAAATAATTTTATTTTCTGATTGTTGCTTCTATTATTTAAATTTAAATATTAAGGACATAAATGTCTATGCTGCTCTGTGTCCAAATAACAAAATATGTTAATGTTTAAAAGTTTTCAGTCCGATTGGAGTCAAAGATATGAGTTGAAGAGTTTTCCTGAATTCGGAACCAAGTGTTATGAGGGAATATTATTAATTTTGTTTCTTGTTAAAATATAGCTATATTGTCATGTTTTTTGAATTCTTACTCTTACCAATGTATGTTTTGGTATTAACTGATTAATTAATTTATAGATGGCAACTGTAAAAACTTAGTAAAATGAAATGAAAAAATAGAACAGGGCCAAGGTTATTTTTACTTAGAAGTATGATTATGCCCCTGTGGGCTAAGGCATGAGGAAATCAAGCAACTTCAGGAAAGCAAATGGTGCAGAAGGGTGTATCCTAATGATTATTTTGGAAATAGAGGCAACTATAAAAGTGATTACTGCAAATTTTTGCAAAATAAAATGCAAATCACTTCAGAAACAGACACTGAAATCACTGAGATAAAGTTGAAGCTGCTGTCCTGTTAAACTCAGTTTCTTTTCAGAAAATTAACCTAAATGATTTTTTATTTTCTTTTTTTAAACAGACATTATCACAGGAAAATATTCTACTGAGAATTGGCATTATCATTCTATCCCTGACCTCTTTTGGATTTCTTATGGAGAATAGGCAAGACATAAAGCATGTTTTTTTCTTCTCTCCTTCTATATTATAATATTACAAGGAAATCTCAAGTGTGCCCAAAATTATATTGATAAAGAACTGACAGGTATGTTTCTGTCTGTTGGCTAGAAGGTAAAACACAAATAACCTGCAACTAAAACAAGGAGTGCTCCAGCTGCAGTTAGTGGTTATACTGAAGAACTAACTGCTCATGTCCTCAAATGCGCTTGCATTTGTTGGATCAACATCTCTGGTTTTGTGATACAGGCCTGTAGTCTGTTCCAGTGCTGTTCAAGCTTAGCCATATTGTTTCAGTCCTATGTAGTAGCATTTCATGGGTATCAGATTGGCTGATAGTGTATGAGAAGAGCATAAAAATTGCAGACTCAAACTCATGTGAAGGATAGCAAAGATTTTGGATTAATTTGGTCATTATGGATTCAAATCAAATTGGATCTTGAGAAATATACCACTTCTGTGAGATGTATGCTCTGGAAGTAGTCCATGCAAATGCTGTAACCCTACAGAAACTACTGTTTCTTACAGGGAAACTATGAGTATTTGCCCTGCTAACACAGAAATGTGGAATAGAATCTTCATTGTTGTGCCACTTGTGTTTTGCACATACTGCTCAATGTCTTTTTCAGTAAAGAATACATTTTGCTTGTATGTTCTGAATGGGGTATTTTAGGGTGGGTAAAAGCTTTTCAAGAAATCAGAGATCAGTATTACTTACAAACTTGGTAAGGAGAATTAATATAAATTTACAGAAATGAAGAATCTGAGCTATTCAAATGGCATTTCTCAGAATTTTTCTGTTATCATTTCTGTGATAAAAAGATATGTTTACATGTGTGTGAGTTCACATACATTCTCTACATATGCATGTTCTCACCCCCAGAAAATTCAGTATTCTAACTTGATGTAAGCTGTGTACTATAAAAATGTAACTGAAAGTTTAAAAAAGGGGATTTGATATAGCTGTGAGGTTCATAGACTATTTCTACATTCTGATTTTCATTGAAGTTAACATGAAAAAAAACCACAACAGCATTAATCTGCATTATTTCCTGTTTCTAGACCCAAAGCAAGAATTTTGGAAATCATCCGCTGCTCAGTCTTCTTAGGAGTATACAAACTTGGCTACTTAAGAAATCAACTTTCTTTGTTGGACTACGCATATGAAGTAAGATATTTATTTTGAAATGTTTAAGCTAATGACGTTATAATTTATTACTATCATAAAGACATAAAAACATTACAAATATGCATTTGACTTCTTTATTTTCATGACATAATTTGAAGAGAATATTGATTTTTTCTTCTCTTTATTTATTTTTTTAACGTTTTATCTTTTAAAAAATTGTTTTCTTTTTTATAACCAATTTATATTAAAGGAAGTCAGAAAGCCATCTGTCATTGCAAAAATACTATATTAATGGCCACATATTTTGACCAGAATACCAGAAGTTCTTTCCTGAATTTGGACTGAGTAAATACTATTTCACTAAAACAAATCTAAGAACTTAAATATTTTGTTCTGCATTTATACTGTATATCAGGAACAGACTTCTAGGCATTGAAAAGATAGGAGACTGGATTAAACAGGTATTTAATCTGCTTAATTATAGCTGTTTTTTTTTTTTGTTCATAGAGCATGTTTTTATTGTGTCTGTGACTTTTACTTTTTAATCTACATTCCTTTTTAATCAAGGTTGGTTAAAGCACTACTTTAATGTGATCAGATTTTGATGTGACCAGCTACCTTGTGCTGGTCATCAGCAAAGTTGTTATCAGCAAGATTATGAACTTCTGAACTAGAACTGTTATCAGATATTTTTTGGCTTAAGAAATGAAAAAAAAAAATTAAATAATAATGATTGACACTCAGACCTATTACTGATTAAATTCAGAATGATTTTTGTGACTTGAAACAGCTGCAAAATATATAGCAACCGATAACTTTTTTAATAGGTAGTTTCTGGTAGTGGTGCTGATTCTTCTGCTTTCACCTCAGATCAGGCAAAAAAAAAAAGAACATAAAAATATATTATACTGCTGTGGAAAAAATAATTATTGGACAATATTTAATGCAAAATAAATACTTTTTTATATTGACGGATACCTGATAGTCTACTACAATAGATAGTCTAGAAGCAAATAATTTTATTATTTGGCAATTAATTTACAACCTGTGAGAAATAGCTCTCAGACTTCAGGTACTCAGGTTTTCTAACTAAATTTGGACATAGTTATATGTCAAAATATATCCTCTAAATTTCCCCCACCTCTTGGCTTTCTACAGTGTGTATATATGAAAGATTAAAGGAGTAGGAGATAAATTTTCAGGTTGGTACTTCTATATTGTTTCTCATTCTGTCATGGGAAAAAAAAAGTTTCCTATTCTGTTCCCTATTTGCATCTGTTGTTAAAATACTAAACTCTTTGCCCATTCTCTACTGTACTTTCCTCTGCTTTCTTGTGTAGTTTTTCTTCTTCTTTTCTTTTTTCCTTAGTGTTATACTTTCAATGACTCTTTCCTAGCCCCTTCTTTGATACTGAGTTGTTTTTCATCAAAAACGGACAAACAGGAGAAGCTTGCCCAAATTATTTTCTTTGAAAAAACTTAAATAGGTGTCCATCAAATTTTTTGCTATCAACAAGACCAAATCAAATAATGGTTGTGAAGAATTTCAATATGTGAGTGCAATAGACTTGCACTTTGTCATAATTATCAAGCTTGTGATATTTATAGCTTTGTGATGTTTGTGAGTCCCCCATCTTGATATGCATGTTTTACCATCGCAGGCTTTGCTTGTGCACTGTCAATGCATTAAGCAGTTTCTAGATTTGTGGTAGGTATGTTTGCTATGGATACTGTGGTATTTTTTTAAATGGAATTTACAAGAAAAATTCTGACTAAAAGGAAATTGCCAGAAATTTTACAATTAGTGTTGAAAAGCCTCTTCAGATTATTAATGTTTTCAATCATGATCAGTGAGATCATTTTGAACCAGAAGACACTAATAAGCATAATAAATAAATTGTTTTCACAGAAATTAGAACTAAAATTTGTCCTAAAAATTTCCTTTTGTTCAATATTCCTAAGATCTATCCTTTCTAAGTAAGGAGATAAGTGCAAGAATAATTCTGCCATATGTTACGTTAAATCATTAGTGAAAATTTTGACTTCTCTCTTCTTGTACCTATGGTTCATATACTTGCATTCCTCAATAATATTTTATAACTAGTAAATAAGACTTCAAAAGTAATCATCCATGCAGTTTTATTTGTAGGGTGCTCTAACTAGTAAAAATAAGTGACTTCAAGTGATTGCCTAATGTGGGATTTGCAGTTTTGTTATTAGCTTAGGCTGATCTAAATGGAGAGTTTCACCAAGTCTAAATAATTAAATTAACAGTTCAATCCTTCTCCGTTCTCTAGCCCTGGATCCCTGTTGCTTTCTGCCATTTTAGTGAGTTTGAGCAGCTCATAAGCACATCAGATATTTTCACCTGTGTGAAAATTGAGAAGAAAGTAAAGAAATAAGAGAAAACAAGAAAAGTAGGGGAAAGGAGGAAGCCTTTTGTTATTACGCTAGCACAGGTGGCTTTGAAAATAACAGCCAATGACTGCAATGCCATCAGGAGAACCAGCCCTGCCCTTTTTCTCCAGCACCTTAACCTCACTACCTAGCTAATTCAGTCATCTGGTTGCTCTGACTGGTGCAGCCAAAGATTTATCTTTGTGTAAATTAGGTGATTTAACATCCTCTGGAATAAGAAAGTTCCCTAATGCAGAGGTCCACGGAAGCAAAATGCAGCTAGAGGCGGGTAAGAAAGAACTGCTTATTTTGGTAAAGCTACAGTTTTCATATAATTGTTTATTGTATCCACACTCCAATAACCACAGAATTGCATCTGTCCATGCTTTGAAATTCTGTATTAAGTAATGTGGTTACCAGTCTTGGCTCAGTTGTATTTGAAGTCCTTCCAAGACATATTCTTGAGAGATCTCTCCTGGTGTTTTTTCCTTTTCCAAAGAAGACAATAATTCCAAGTTATCAGAGTTAGAAAAATAATCTTTTTTTCTTGTGGGAGGTGGAACCCTACACATTTCTCAGTGTGCTTTTTTTTTTAATTCCTTGTGCTGTGTATGTTTCATATGCTTGGGCAGAAGATGTAGGCTTTTGCTGTTGCTTTGTTTTTTGGTTGATTGGCTTTTAGGAAAAAAGGCATAGAAGTTTGAAGAACTTTTTAGATCGTATGAGAATTCTTTCTGGGATGGAATTCACTGAACACTTTGACGATAGAGATATATTTGACTGGATGTAGACAGTAAGCTGAGAAGTCAGTGCATGTCTGCTCAAGGGTCTGTGCTGCCATATCCTATACTAGTGAGTTTGCTGTAGGCTGATTATTTCATGTCTGTGTAATGTGATGATCATGTGTATTACTATTGCCAAATCTTTTTCTGTCAGACAGGGCCTGGAGCCTCCTAACCACCCAGAGGTAGCAGAAAACATAGCTTGAACGTTCAGTTATGTGACATTTCGGCGGTCACGATATGTAAAAATAAATTTGTGATGATGGTACACCTCTTCAAAGAATTTCCATCTAGCTTCTCTGGTTTGGCGTCAGTCAGCATATTCCACGAGCTGATTTTGGTCAAGCACTGGCTGTTATTTGACAGTAGTACTAATGGGAAGCAAGTAGAAATGAGAGCTATTGACATACTGTTGGATCTTTTGTCTGAAATATATTCCATAACTTCCATATTCCTAATTTCCATAGTGGCTGCAGCTCACTACTGCGACTCATAAGCTGAGGAAATGGCAGTGAAGAAAGCTGGAATGAGAAATGCAGATGTCTATTTTGTTGTGCCCGTTTATCTTTTGCTTTCTTTTTTCTTTTTTCTTTTTTTTTTTTCTTTTTGGCTAAGGCTTTATATCTGAGAACAGGTCATACACCCAGACTCTTTCTGCACTGTTTGACTGCATGGCTACCAAACCAACAGCAGTCATATATTTACTCACTGATAGGAAGGATTAAGATCTGGGACAACTTTCACTGAAGAAAAGAAAGAAAAAGAGTGGATGTATACCTGTGTGAAATCTTAAATGAAGTACTTGTTTTCTATTTTGTATGGGCGTGTGTTGCATTAGAAAAATAACCAGCAGTGGAAGATACATAGTCTTGTGCAGCAGGTTATAATTCAGACCTTAACTAATGAAGGCAGAAATGAGCTTCTCTGTGGTCAAATTATTTATTTATTCCTCCAGAGTATATAAACTTTGTAGATGCAGCTGTTCCAAATGTTTTTGGAGACAGTATTCTGTACCAAATGGACTGCTTCTCTGGTCTTTGATGCAATTCTTGTATTTCTTACAAGCATGTCAGCTAATTTGTCTGGATGAAATATATAATATCTCTTTATTAAAGAACTGATTTGCACTGTACTCTGCATTCCACGGCAGTCCCTCCTAATGTGATATATCGCCACACTACTTACTTCTCTTTTTGTTATACAAAGCCTTGCTGTTGCCTCACTTGTTTCTTAGTGTAATTTCCCAGTGTCAGGATACTGACTTATGAGTACTGACTTAAAACAAACATTTACTCATAAGAACTTATTTCCACATCGATAGTTTTCTGCTCTGCGGCATTTTTCCTTGGTCCCTCATTATGATCATTTGTGCCACATTTCAAAGTGCAGCATATCCTATATTTGGTTTCCATTAAGGTGAAAGCTCCATGCCCTATGATTTACAACCTCAGCATTTAGACAGTCTCCGTGCCCTAACTAGATTGGATGGTATATCTGAAATGTATTTTTGAAGTAATGGAAGGAAACTACTACCTCATGATAAAAAGCCTTGTCAACACACATGGAATTAAATAAACACGAGTTGTAATCTGTATTTTCTATATTAGCCTCATTGAGAAAATTCTGCAATACCATGCAGTAGACTGGACTTTTAATATTCCTGACAACTACTCTGGGGGGAATAATGTCCCTTAGAAAAAGTCACAGTAAAATCTGGCAGTAGATTAAGTTCGTTTCCACTTAGGTGTGACAGCAGTCGTTACTGATTTTAGACTTAGCCAGTTTGAGAATCGGCTTCACCACCATCAACTACAGACTATGATGTATAGTTCCAGATGCTCTGGCCAATTGACCGTAAAATTGCTCCGCATTTCTGGCAGAGCAGCTGAGCTGGAGCTTTTAAAATCTCCACTCCCCGAGCTCAACACCCTCCCCCCTCTGCTTGAAAGCTGCTCATTATTCTTCTTCTGCCGCTGATCTTAGCAAAAGAAAAACTTCTGGAATCAATTAGAAGTGTCTGCACTTGATGAGATTTGCACGTGAGTTCGGAATTGCGAGGCTTTGATAGTGTCAGCCAACAGCTGCAGTTTCAGGTGGTAAAATCGGGGAAGGAATTTTCCAGGGTTTATTTACAATCATAAAATAAAACAAAAATCAGGACAACTTGGAAACTATCTAATGTGACATTAAAATGAAGCCTCGATTGGATTATATATTTATTTTATCTGGAAAAAAGGTAAACCAATTGTTTATTATCAGGATCTTTTCAATTACGTTGCAATTATTAGGCAATGTAGACTGGTTGTAATAAAATGCAAGCTATGGGCTGCATGCTGTAGTTTTAACTATGAAAGAGGCATCTGCTATTACTTTTGTCACTTTAATTGCTCAACAAGACAAGAAGGTAGTCGTACTTAATGGAAATCAGAAATGTGTAGTCAAAGGTGGTATTTGGAACATAGAAAATACATATTCACGTATACTGTCTGGCAATTTTGCATTTCGCTTTCAGCTTCTGCTAAACATGTGAATAGAAAAATAACATTCATATTGAAAGTTCTAATGTTTTCTGACCCGTCTGAGCAGTTAGGGATTGGCTTGTATCTGTATGCATTTTAAAGATAACAGTCATGCCAAATGAGATTATTAATGTTCAGTTATGCATCTGAGTGTCTTTATAAAGATCAAATTGTGCCATTTCACACACATTGTTACTAATTCACATTGCAGACTGTTTTTGTTCATAAGTCAAAGCATAATGCTACAAAGCTCATCAAACTGCATTCTTTTCTACATCATAACACATGGATAATAATAGAAATCTTCTCCATGCCAATGAATTGCTTCACTCATATAAATCCCTGGTGACAGCTGAGATACTCCACACCGATAGATGTGTTTATCTGTGCAATTGCAACTCCAGTAATAAGGTGTGAGCTGGCAATTTTGTTTTTAATGAACAGAAGCACTGATTTGTTTCATACCTACATTTATCCTACGGAGATAACAATGACATAATAGTGTTCCTTAATGGTGCTATCTTCTCTTACTTCAAAGAGAAATAAATAATAATAAATAAACTAAGAAGGAGCTTCTAGTGGAGGAAATCTTGGAGGATGCCTTGTTTGTAGAAGTAGTCATCTGTATTTGCACAGAGGTATCTCTGCACCACTATTGAATCAGTGCTGTCATAATCTCGAGTGAAAGACAGGCGTAGGGCTAGCCCGTTGTGGCTTGGATTCTATAGAAGACACATGAATGCAGTCAAAGAAGGTTCGTGTTTCTTACAGCGCCAGTGCTTACCAATCAGTTTATGCTTTCCTGTATGTATTATGTTCAACAATGATTTAAGGTATGGCATAATGCAAAGCAACAAAGGAAAGGGTAAGATGATTGGGAATGAGAGACACTAGCTTACTCGCTGAGATTTTCCTCCTGCACATGTAGTGGGGGAGAGGCAGAAGATGTCTCCTGAATGCATGCACATGCTGTGCCGTGCACAGCACCCCAGAACAAGGAGCCTGCCAGCCTTACTATGTACAGCTGACATGAGTGTGGACTCTGTAGTTTGGCTGTCATTAATTTATCCCACTTGCCTGCATGAGTGTGTTTAGTAGGACTACCTGATATAGCGAATTAGTAGACTTTGTGCTGAAATCAGATAGTCAGACACCAAAACTTTTCAACTGGCAGGTGAGAATCGTCCCAGTAATAAACAGAGGAAAGCTGTACCTATATTGCAAAGACCACAAGGGCAGATGTCATAGTTTGGATATTATCCTCAACATGATGTGCAGAGGGATTGAATTAGATTTTAGGAGATGACAGCTTTAATTAAGTCAGCTATTTCTGATGTGGAATAAATTTGGGTTTGGCAGATACAAGGTGACCACAAAGAACCAGCCCAGTGTTTAAAGCGTTTAGGGTATTTTAGTCTCACAAGACTTAAATAGAAAAAAAAGCTAACTGTAGAAAGAACATGCAGACCATGATTACCCAATTATATGTCTTATGATGGAGATGAAGGTACAAGATTATTCTTCCTGTAAGCATCCAATTCCACTTTGTAGGAGTAACCATAATATGGTAGCTTTAAATATTTAACATTTTAGGAATATGATGTCTGTGAGATTCACAGGTCCTGAATGTAACATATAAAACAGTAGAGACAAATGAATGCCTATATTTAGAAAAGAAAAAATTAAAACATTGTATAGTATATTTTATCAAAATTAATGATTAGATAGTTGTTGTTTTGCACAGCCTATATATTTTTTTCAGTAGCTTTTAATGAAGAAGGAGAAACGCAGTACAAATTGCGTCTATTTTTATCTACTACAACTCCTGAAACTGAAAACTGGTTCACGGCATTTTGGCATGAACAAATTGCATTCTAAATTCTAACCAGCCAATCCTTGTTATATAAAGGGAACAATATACAATAGGATAAAATCAAGCTGTTATCTTTGCTCTGATTTATTTTTCTATTATTGCCTTGTTTTTTTTTTTGTTTGTTTGTTTCTTTGCATACATTCTGTTTTCTATGATGTTTATTGAATCATAAAAAATCTCTATATAGGGGGATATAGAGAAAGCAACAATGCTATACTTATAATTATATTTGGGTATTACGCAAGGCAAAGAGAGTGTTTTAAAATTTCCTTTTCCGGCCAATGCCAAATAAAAATTGCCTGATGAAAGAGGATTAGCAAATGCTCTGTTTAACAACTGATTCCCAAATGCAGAACACACAAAACACTTTGTATGTTTAAAAGTTAGAAATAGGTATTATGGGGAAAAAAGTACATATAAAGCTTTAGTTGTCAGTTGAAACTAAGGAAAAACAATACAGAAATCCCCGCATAGAGTCTGGGAATCATCACATCTGTCTTGACAGAATTGGTTTGGTTTATCTTCATGTGGAGTCCATGAAATGCCCAGAATAAATTGTTTAATTTGCTGATTGGAAGCTAATACACAGCTGAAAATGCCTGGTTTTGGTTTCAATATTTTAGGCTTTTATAAAGAAAGTTTCTGTATTTTGTCCATATCTATTACCTGATTTCATTGCATATTTGTATATGATTATAAATCCAGATATATTTATTTCTCTTCTTGTTGGCTTCATGTGAGTTGGCTAAAAAAAAAAAATAATAATAAAAAAATATTAAGTAAAAGTAAAAAGCAGAATATTTAGAAACAGAATCTGACAGTTAACTGTGTTGGTGATATATCTCTCTCTCTCCATTTTCCTGTATGTATCTGCAACTCTAAGCTGATTAGTCTTAAAATCACACATATCAAGAAATAAACCATTTGAGTAAATTGTCCTACGTCTAATTCTAAGAGTAGAAAGAGAATAGTGTTTCATCTGCGTGGCTACATGAGGACCTAAGATTTTTCATTGGTGAGATGGGATACTTAAGAAATAAATAAACCCCATTAAGTTTTAATACTGTTGTAGCACTGTTATAGTGTTAAAGCTTAGGATCCAGATGAACTTTTTCACACCCTGATTGTTTCTATTTTTATACTTTATTTACTGATAGCTTGCTTGAAATAAATAACTAGTTCTAGAATAAGAAAATCTCAGGAGGGGGCTCCAAGATCTTAGAAAACCTTTCAGAACTTGAAGGAGAGTTGATCTGATCTATGCAAACCAAACAAAGAAACAAATATATTTCACGTGTGTATGAGGTGCATAGTTGTCAATGAATTCTATCAAATAATAAGAAAGAATTGAATAATAGTATGTTATACTTTTATGTAGTTATATTTCCCGTTACAGCGTTATTCTGTTTAAGAATATTGATAAGATGGCATCAAATTATATTCTAATTTTGTTTTCAAGTATCTTACTGGACTATTCATTACTTACTAAGAACTTATTAATTTCTGCCAAGTACTTATAGAAAACTACCTATTTGGCAGGATGGTCCATCTAAAGTCTCCCCAGTTTTATTATGATCTTTGGTGTGGACAAAATTGTGTGGCCTTCATTATTTTATTTTTTACATAACAATAGTATTGTAATACTATTAAACTATATGCTGAGCTCACTGAAACTGTAAAATCTGCAATAATTTGATCATATACCCCTGTAATTTCAGAGAACCCACAATCTATTTGGTAGCGGAGATTCTGGTTTTCTGAATATTCATGTGTGGACAAAGGTTTAGTTTCTGGGTTAGACAGTCTTCAGTCTTTAGAATGCAAATAGCTCCTGAAAAATTGTAGAAAGGGAGCTGTGTTGTTAGATTAGTTGTAAAGAATTGAAGCTACGCTTCATACTTTGCAAAACAAATAAATGTAGATCTGCAGAACATCCAGTTTTTTGAAGGAAATCTGCAAAAATAGGACATAGTTATGCCTTCAGGCCAAGGTGAGCTTGTCTTTGAAGGAAGTCTTTGAAATTGTTCCCATGAAGTTACATTTGATAGTATACATTATTCTTGCTGGAAAAAAAAGTTGTACGTAATCACATATTCGTGAGCTTGAAAGTGGAATAGAAGAAAATGACAGAGGTGAGATCTGATGAATCATCTTCAGCCCATTCAGTGCATAGCTTGTTGTGTCCAAAAGGTACTAGTAACACAATAAGAAGTTTCTTCTGTGATCTCGCCGCTGCTGTTATGACAGTGAAACTTTAGAGAGCTTTACAGGATTGAGAGAGCTTCATGTCCATAGCTTATAGTATATCCATCCAGTCCCACTACACAGATCTCTTACATATTTATTCATATTTTAGCATATAGATCATCTCTGTGTAGACTAGAGGACAAGATAGAAAAGCAATGGTTGGATACAGCATAGCCATGAGCTTATCGGATTTCCTATTGTTCGTGAGTTCCTGAATCACTAATTTAAGCCTAAATGTAGTTTGGGGATGTTATTTTGTTCCTAGATACCGATGAAATGTTACTCTTATTCATGTTCATTAGCGTAAGTTTTCTCCCTTAACATTTTTTGAAATAGTCAAAACCACAGGTTCAGCTAATGCTGTACTCATGCCAGGTTAAGAATGCTGTATGACTTTTCTTCACCATCATTTCCCTATTATGGTTAATGCAGTCCATCCTACTGAAACCAAAAAGCTATTGCCAGTACACCTCTTAAATTATTCTCAAGCTGCCAGCTGTGCCATTTGGCTTTGATCCTTTCTTTTATGGTAATTGTCATGCTGAAATGTAAAACTAAAATATGTTCTGCACCCAAATGTCACCTTTTTTGTATTTTTAAAAGATATTAATCTTCAAGAGATTTCTGTGAATTTTACCTGGTATTAATAGTCTTCTCTATGTGCTATTGCTGCCATCAAGTGTAATTATATAATTATGCATGTGTAACTGTTCACGTACTGTGCTTTTTAAGGAATGCCAGCTCTCTGGAGCTCATTTTCATCCAGCACTTTCATACCACTTAGCTTAAAATTAATGCTTAGCATTGCACGGAACACATGAAACACCTAGTCATTTCAGTTTAATGAGGAAAAAAAAAAAAAAGAAAGAAAAATTCTAGTTGTACGTGCACTTTGAAGTACGCTGAGTGGAAGGATAGATTGCTTTGGTATTAGATGAAATTCAGTAGTTCAGTGACTTGCTTTCCTTCTTTGTTTTGCCTTTACTGTTAAGATAATTGAAAAAAATTGTAGCATCAATGAAAATAAATTCCCCTTTAATGCAAACAATGATACTCATATGGTAAGAAAAACAAATTTAAAATAATCTTCTTGCTGATCATTTTTTTTAAATGCTTTCCAAATATTTCTTGTTCCCAGTTTCAAAATATTTAAAGGAAAAAGCACTTTTCCCCTGTTTATTTGTTGGTATAGGGATATTATTCTTTGGGTGTTTTTGGCATTTGCTGTACTGAGGAGGACCTGAAGCTTCTTGCTACACCTTCACTCCACAATAGCAACTCAGTATTTTAATACACTAATGAGAGACTTGACTGTAAGCAGCAAAATATTTCTTCAGCACTGCCAGTGTTCAATACAAGGACTACAGGAGTTCAGACACTCACTTTTTTGGAAGCATTCTCTGTGAACATGAGTGAGAGATAAACATTTTGGTAAACGGAATTGCATTACTAGAGATGTGAGAAGACAAGGTCTTCAATGAGAATCCAGTGATAAGACTGATTATGTCATATATGTTGTTTAGAAAGAATCTGCACATCTGGATGTAGTGATCTCAAGAGGGATGGAAATCAAACAGTAGGAGATGGTACACAAACTGATGATGATATCTGGCTCATAGAGAAAGAAGGCAAAATATTGTTTCTCTTTCCAACTAGAAATAATTAAATTTTATTTAACTTAGACTGACAGTCAGGCACAGAAAAATATCAGAAAGGTTGCAATGTGGTCGGTGGGGTGTGAAAGAGAAGCCTTGGAAAAGAGAGTGAAATCTGCATAAGTTTGTGCTAGTGGTAGTGTTATCCGGAAGAGTACAAATGTAGAACAGAGGCAGAGCTTGCACAACAAAATCATGGTGTACCTAGCCATAAATAATGACAGAGGAACTTTAAGCAGAATTATATATATAAATAATGACTGAAAAACTGAACATAATGGTATAAAATAGACTTTATACTAGATATAAATAATAGATTTTTCTACAAAAGAAAAAATATTAAAAATATTTTTATATAAAGAAAAACATCCAAATATGCAACAGATTTATCCTTGATATGTTCACTGTAATGTAACATATTTATTTAGCTTTTTAAGAGCACATGAAAATGAAATTCCTTGGTAAGTGAGGCCCAGCATACTGCAATAGATTGCTCTAACACTATGTACAAACAGGCCTTGCTATTGTTAAAGAGAACTCTGTGTCAGTGACATAGTTATTCTTTAGCCAGCACTGTATCTAAAAAAAGCAGAACAAATTGATGAAGTGGTGAGAAAGCTGTAAACAAATTAGTTACCAGAAGATGACAAATTAGTTACCAGAAGATTTAGAAATCAGAGTGCTAAAAAAAAAAAAAAAAAAAAAAAAAAAATTAAACCTTTATCATTATCTTTCCTGACTGATATATGCAAGAAAACATTGACACTACCAACTATATAGAAAAGAAACGTATATAATATATAGTCTGAACTAAACTTCATTTATTAGCTTTCTACACGTGCACTTAGGTACATAGGTATGTACATAGAGGGGAGAAAAATAAATAGTACAGTGTCTGCATGTAAGAATGCATTAACAAAACAGAGGTTTCAGGAGAGAGCATAAAATAACTGAGTTGCTAGTGAGATGTAAGGAAACTGGGAGAATTTTTGAGGTGAGGAGGGAGACGAAAAAGTGATGAACCTGTGTGGAAAACATGTGATTAAAAGAAGAAAAAGCAACTTGATTTATCAGGAAAGTGATGTGGAAAAAGATATTGTTAAGTGATTTTGCTGTGACATATATTTCAGAATCAAACATTAATATTTATTCACAGGATTGTTCTCTTTGAAGTACTAACGGTGATAATAGTGAACAAACTGAAGTGAAAATTAAATTAACTCCTTGAGGAGTTTTATAACAGAAATTACGAAAAGCTAAAGAGCATTCAGAAGGAAGTTTATCTGAATTGGAAATTATACATATATTTTTTTCTTTTTTTTTTTAACTAGAGAGAATGAAAGTGTATAGGCAAACATGTACAGGGAAACTAAGTGGTACAAATGCCCTTCTAAAGAGTTCTTATTTTTTTTTAGTGACTACTACCCAGTGCATCAAACACTCAAATGAATGGTCCTGAAGTTTCACTATGGAGAAAAGTTGAGAGATATTTAATTAATGCAAAAAATACTATATCTGTGCTTTCAGAAGTATAAGACATTTTACACTGACTTGCGTTTCAGTGGATTATAGAACCATTAGCTTCATGACTAGAAGCTTAATGAAAAGAAGTGCAGCCCAAAGACTTTGAGATAATGGTTATAACATTTATTATGAAGTTTTGCATGTATTATTACTGTTTTAAAATAGCCATAATACTGACTGTGTGTGTTAGAGAAAAACATAACTTGGAAATGTTTGCATCTGACAGTGATCTATTTTAAGTAAAAGAAGAATATTGTTTAGAAGCTAGTAAGAAGTGTGAATATTGTGATTGGCTACTGCACCAAAACTTGCAGACAGGTAATATGTGGAGAGCAAATGAATTGCTACTGTGTAAGCTTAAAACTGTAGATGCAAAAACTAAAATAATATTTACCTATATATGGTATAATGAATCTTTATTGGCAATTGGTATTCACAGACTACTTGAAAGGTGGTATTGGCCAGACACAAGTTATTTGGCAGAGATCTTGCCGAGCATATATTTGCAGAGCCTGTCTGCATAAGGACGCTGGCAGGTTTACCCTGATTTCTATTCCAGGTGACAAATTTCTATCCAAGCATATGAGTGATCAAATATTTTCCACTGGAATCTGGGCACTGTAAAATTTTCTGAAGCTGAGTAGAAAAATTGCAGGATTTGCTTAAACTATAATAGCCTCTGCATACCAGTGTGATGGCAAAATATTTCCACTTGGACAGTATCAGGGTGAACTGTGCTGTATTGAATTAAACATTTTTCTGGAAGATTGATGATATTTTGTTGCCACTTGTCACTGGCATCCTTTCTTAGCCTAGAAGTTGTGATCACCGTACTCTTCAGTTAATATCAGTGAAAATTAAGCAATGGTAATGGGAAGCACTGCTGTACTAACGTTTTTCTACTGAAGCAAAGAACAGAGTCCAATCTAGACGAAAGCTATACCATAACCATGTTAGCTTATTTTTTTCCTATGCTAAGCCAATTAAGAAATAGAACAGTTTCCATTAGTTTATTTGTCTTTCCTGGAGCAATTACAATTGCTAAACTTTCCTAAACCGTACAAATGTGGTGTCTCCCCTCGTGACAGGTTGTTTAAATTTATAACTTAAGCTAGCATTTCCATCTCCAGTAAAAGCCAAACAGACATTTAATTATGGTGCGTGACGTTTCTGACTAAAATGGAGCCAAGAGAGCCTGTCAGACAGCCCTCATTGTTCATGAATTTTGAACAAATTGGAGATCAGTGGATTTATAGCCAGGTTTTTCTCTACTATTGTTTAAAATAGCACACATGGAAAACACGCCATGGGTGTGTTGTAATTCAGTTTTAATGATGTAACACTTGGTTTCAGTCACTCGTTGGAGGATTGCAGTAACACTGGTTTAGTGCTTCAGACATTGCATGTTCCTTAGCAATTATAGTCCAGCTTTCAATAATGGCTTTTGGCGGGATATCCACAAGTGAAGTCATAGCAATTTTGAAAAAGAGCTAATAAAAATACACCTGCCTTGTAGTGGAAAACGAGCCTTTAATATCTTTCTTTGAAGTTGAATGAAGCCCACAGCATTAACAAACAGATACCAGTATTATGATGCAGTAATCCATTCCCTCAGGGGAAGTCAGGGATTGAAATATGAAAGGTTGCTATTTTTTAGTCACTTATTATTTAGTCACCATAACATCATGAAGGAAGAATGGGAATAACAAGGTGATAATAAAAACTGGAAAGGAGTGTTAGCTGTAAAGACAGGAATATTTAAAGCAATCACAATCCATAATTCAGGGATGCTACAACTTAATTATTGTAATGGATCACTTATTAGTTTTCATTCCTTATTTAAATGCATATATTCAAATCCACTGTTATTAAAACAAAATATAGAATACTAAAACAGTATTGAAAGAATATATATTTCTTTCACAGTACCACAGTACTTCTCAGCGTTCTATACTATTTCTATTCTGGATCAGTTTAGCACTTGACACCATTTTTCACAGTCACTGAATATTTATTTAGCCATTAATAATCCTAATTTGGTTTTCTTCACCAGGAGATGTAGAATGGGTTCATTTTGTCCTTTTGCTATGTTCTTTTTTATATTCTTTTCTGATATACTTCACGTGTTTTGACTTCTTCCTCATTTTAGGAGGCATGTGTGGTTTAAGCCTAGTGGCGCCTACAGGCAAGTTATGTGTCTTTCTAAGGCAGACCATAATATAGTAGCTATACACAGTTGTTAAGTTATTAGCTTCTGTTTAGAAGAAGTGTAGCAAAATACATATTTTCAGTAAAAATGGCAGGAAAAAATCTGACCTCTTTAAATACTTCTAGAGTTAAAATAATAGGCAGATGATGTCTTTGCCTTAGTTTAACTGAATGGAAAATGTATCCAAGAATTCCCATATTAAAATGCATTTTTTAGGTATGATTACTGTGTTTGTAAGGAGCTTCTGGAATTACACTGTTAAAGACCTTGAGCCACAGAAGAAGTTGCAATGTAGCAAGAAATGCAGTACCGTTTCTCTTCTGTATTCCACATAACGCTCCATGATCTGCTATGGCACACTTGTCCCATCAGAGACAGCTGCGTTAGTCCTAAAGTAGTGAGCACTCCTGAAAAAACTTAAACCTAACTCAAATTAGGCTTATGGTTTTTCAGTGTGGTACATTAAACAGGTATTTGGTGATTGCCCTTGGAGGGGGAAAAAAATCATAAGGCTATAGATAGAACTGTCCCTCTGGCAGAATAATTTTTAGGTGGAAGGGAAGAGAGAATAAAATGAGTGGTATGTTATTGGCACAACAAAATTATTCTGAAAATCATCAGAGCTGCTTCCATATTAATCACTAGCTATAATTTATGAAAAGAAGGAATTTGACTGAAACCCAAAGCAGTTCAGGAATCTGCAGAATACAAATCTTACAACTAGACCTGCAATCTCAGCAATTGCAGAGGCTCTCTTTCTTAAAATAACTGAAGTTTGAACTATACACCTTTAGGGCTGGGTGTTACTTCTCTCCTCCTCACTCACACCCCCACCAGCATAGCAGGGTCCTAAGTGGAGAGGTTAAAGATAAAGGGCGCTTAACCCCATGCTGGCCTGATCAAATGCCATTCCCTGCTAACACAGGAAGCAACATTCATCAAAGGAGTATCACTTGAGTATAATCCTACAAAGACATGCACACATGCTTAACTTCACATTAATGGGACTCTTTAGATGCATGAAGTTAAGCATGTGTTTCAAATCTTTGCTGGATTGTACTCTGTATTTTCCTTTCCACTAACCTGATCCCTTTACACAAGGCAGTTAGCTTACTGGTCTGAAATGCTGGAAATTCTCTTTGGCCATGGAGAAGCTTTTATATGTCTGAATTTACTTACTGATCTCCCATATTCAACCTGGGTTTATAACTTTATTATATCTGTGGTTTCTATTTTTGTTTAAGGTTAATAACACATTTTTACAGATTTCAAGTATGGCTACTTTTTCAGATATAGTATTTATACATTTTTGTTTTTTCAAACAAATATCAAAATGATTAATAAACAAAAATCCAACTCAAACTTAAGAATGGCACAAGCATGCACTACTTATTATATAATAAATCCGAACCACAATCTTACATAATTATTTACCATAATATCACTAAAGGTACTATCTATTGTACTGATATATATTTTTTTTAATTGTATCATTTTGGGAGTTGAAGGTAGTGGGAAGAGTTGTTCAGTATTCATTTTAGTAAAATAATGTAAAAAAAAAAAAAAGAAAAAAAAAAAAGAATTGAAGCAAAAACATGTCAGTTGACTCGAGAAATAGAAGAATATAGTAAGTTTTCCAGCTACTACCTTATTTAATTTATAGTTACATTTAAGCATGCTCTGCCATCAGTGCTAGTCACAAACATTTTGTTGTGCCGAGTAAACCAGATCTATCAGGAAGCTGATCCGTCACACTACTTGCAAACTTCATAGTACTGTCACTCTGCATTTTACTGCTGCTCTTTTCTTTGTAGAACTCAAGTGTGTAATTTGCATCATTGCTCTGAAGGTAAATTGCTGTTGCTTCTTGACACCTGCCAGCACTGGTATTCATTTCAAGCTGTAAAGCTCTACTTTGAAATAAATTTTGGGAAACTCATTAAATGTTGTCAGCTATATTGTCCATACCAGCACAAAATAATATGGTTAAATATGTCTGGATTCTGTTTTCTATTAAAAAGTGAACAAAACTCTTTGCCAATGTTTTCCTGTATTTTAAAAGTATTTTCTAAAGCTAAATCCACTGATTTTTTACCAGTTATGCACATGCTGTTTTTCCCATATGTTCCTATATCAAGAGTATGTTCAGTTTCTGTTTTTGTACTTAGGAAGTTCAACATCCAATTAAAGGATTAACTGGGCCAATTCTGAAAAGGACTCTAAATGTGAAATTCTCCTAGGTTCTGTTATTTCCATGTTCATACGTAAACTAATTTTAACCATACTACTGCAGCATAGTGCTTGAAGTCAGTAGAACCTGAGTTTTGACCCTAACTGGTCCTGGATAGCTCCCAGTTATTTCAGAGGCATGGACTGTAAATATCTGAGGAAATAATTTAAGTGTGGGAGTGGCATAAGTGCTTACGATCACTGCATTACTCATTTCTAACAGGAATCTCCTCTGCCCTGTGAAGCAGATTTATCTTCCACCTTTAGGCAGACCATATCTAAGCAAAGCTGGGTTAAGATCTGTCATAATGAAGATGATCTCTGCGAATCTGAACTATTAAAGGTGTTTTTAATTGTATGTAACCAGCATATGATTTCAGCTGAAGCGTATACAAATTAATATTATTGTGGTGTTAATAATGTTTTGGGTTTTTTTTTTCAGAAGCTTGTAGGAAGTGCACTAGAGGATGAAAACCACTGTTATCATAAGCTCAGTGTGCCCTTCATACTTGTATTCTAGAGTCCATTTAAGAGGAAGTATTTAAAATACTTTTTTCCACAATGGATGCTAAATACAAAATAGTAATGCCTTGCCAGATAACTGTTATCATAACACCTTTTTTCTTGAACCTTCACTAACTTCAATCACAGAGAGTTCAAACTCCTTGCCTAATATTTAGCTCCCTTAAAATTCTTGCTCCTGACTGCATGGAGTCAGTCTTTCATCGACTCCAGTTTAATCAGAGAGGTCCGTCTTGAGCCTATGCCTGAATGTTTGTATGTGAGTTCATTCTATCCAGTCACTCCTTTCTTTCACTGAACTGATCTCTTAAGTCACTGTTCTGTCTAAGCAGATGATTTTCAGCCAAAGTTATATTAAGAATTCTCAAGGAGGGATTTATGACCTCCATAACACTGGGCTTGGGAGTGCTTTATTATGGCTAATAGAAAGTCTTGAAAGAAGGTAGCAAGTAGAAAAGATGTGACAAGAACCGAATTTGTCTTAACTGTTGCATGAATAGCTACTAGACACATTATGGAAGGGAAATTCTATATTGAAAATCTAGTAGTTGCCTAGTGAGAAAGCATTAAAACTTGCAAAATAAGATACAAAAATTTTTCTACTGTTTATTAGTAACTGTGCGTACAATTTTGCATGCATGTCTAACCTCAGTCCCATCATGTTTGCCACTGAACTTGATCAAGTCTGTTTAAAGCATTGCATTTTCTTGGATCTCCAAAGTAAAATCTCTGCCATCTATCCCAATCAATTGAATCTAGGTGTAAGAGTGTGGGGTAAGGAGGAACAAAGCTCCCTATTGTTGCTTTTTCAGTTATAAATCAGATAACTTTTTAATGTTTTACATGTAGACTGGTATAAATCTCAATGTTTTCACTTTTCTGTATGTGCTATAGGTTACACTTGACTGTCTGACAGAATGCTGTCAAAGTAAATGACCATATTAATCACCATTCAGTAAGTAAAAATTGAATAGGGATGCGAAATTCATTAGATGCTCCACAGAATAATATACTCCTATACATCTATCTCAGTTATGGTTGTTTAGATACATAAATAAATCTTTTCCATGCACTGTGGAAGTATGAAAGTAAATTGCCATTTTTAATTAAATTCATGTTAGTAAGCTAGTGTATATTTCAGTATCTGAAGTGTGCATGTTTTGGTACTGTTTTTATGCTATTGACTTAAATGTCAGTGTTCTCTAGTCACCTAAAACTGGGTAATAATAAAAGTGAAATTATTCCATTAATTCTAGTTTTGAACTTTTTTATACCTCTTCCCAGTGTTGTGAACCCAAGGGAAAACAATTCCTTTATTAAGTCTGAAGCCTAAAATTCCACTGCCACAGCTTTTAAGAGGATTTTAGAAAATGAAGAACCCCACCTACAAGAGAAGCTGAAGAAGGGAAAAATAGCCAGTTTACAGGCCTTGTGGGATTAATAAATCTTCCTATATTCCTTGGAATCCCATTGAACTAAAGTTACAGTGAGGCCATAGAGACAAAGGTCTTATGCCTCTTGCTTTCCTGATCAAAGTGGAAAATACAATATTTTGGAGAGCAATTTTTTTTCCCCCATCATAGATGTACCTCTAAATTGCTATGCCAAAATTTGTTTAATAGATGGAAACTTTGGAATTTCAGGTTAACAAATTAATTTTCCAAATAAAATATTAAATCAATGGCAGTGGTTTTGAAACTGCATCAGTTAGGACTTCTTACATATTGAAAGCACATATTTTTGTGTCAGTATGGGAGAATTTGGAAAATTGTCCAGTCAAAAATATATACTGTTTTTTGTCCATGTTGGAAAAGAGGTTGTTGAATGGTGAAGGTAGAATTAAAGAACTTGCTTCTACTTAGACCTTATTTTATCTGAGGATTAATATGATGGTATGAGCCTTGCCATGTGACAGTGTCAGAAGAAATAATCTCCAAATACAGTGTGAGGGTTGGCTGAAACTAGCTGGGAAGGACAGAAGGGAAGGGAAAGTCAGTTGAGAATAACTGTTTGAGATGAGGTGTGTGTGTGTGAGGGGGGAAGACACTTTTGATAAGAATAACCATTTCAAAAATACTGCAAGCTTGCCACAATTTGAAGACAAATAAAGAAGGGTGGGGATGTAGAATGAGGCTGGCAAGGAAACAAGAAAAGAAAAAAATTCCAATAGAAAAACAATATTTATAGTCCAACAGGAGAAGAGGAAATGAACAATAAAAGCATAGCGCTTGTGAAATGAGTTGAAAGGAGAATGTATAGAAGGGTAAACTAAGATAAAGCCCTCACTTTATGCAATGCAAAGGGTGGTGAAAGAGGAGTATTCCTGAATGTAAAAGGGTGTGGGCATAACTGATGTGTTCAGCTGTGTGCCCACCTGCTTTGCCAAGATGGCAGTAAAGAAAAGGGGGAATTTTGTTATTTTTGCTTGTGAAAGCGGGGCCTTCTTTTCAGCTAAAGGCCATATATCAAAACATAGTCATTTCTGTGAGGTATTCTTGAGTGTGATTTGGTGTAATGGCATCTAATTTAAGTCATCACAATAAAATATTGGAGCTAGCCCCAAGAGATTTATACAGGCTTTGTCCTATCATCTTCTATTAGCATGTGTAAGTTGCTAAAGGCTGTGGGAACTACAAGTAGATTGAAAATGAAATAAAGCTTGGATCCAACCTAAAGGATCTAGTGGTTCCTTCCACAGTAAACTGAAGCCCCTCTTTCCCACAGCCAAAATGTGTCAACTTATGTCTTCATAAAATAATTGCTTTATTGCATATAAATTTAATTACAGTTCTTTAAAGAAAGCTCTGTCTAACAATAGCTGTTTTGTTAATGTTGCTGGTGATTAGTTCACGAAGTTATTTGTTTGTTCCAATGTAACACGTACTCTAAACATTTGCACAATGACAGTGCTTTGAGACATCCTTGCAGCCAAGACAAAGAGCAAATTACGAATCAAATTACGGAAGCAAATTATTTTCAGATTTGATATATGATGAACTTCTCAGGGAATGTGCTATGTGCATTTTCATAAAAATTTGTCTTAGAGACTTCAAACAAAGATTTAATTCTTTGCAATATATTTTAGCAATTCTACTGTATTTAGTGAATAGGATTATAAAACAAATCATGAAAATATATGGTGCTAAGTGTCTTCTTTCTAGTCAAAGTTATAGTAAAATACATCCATCAAACCACTGACATCTTCTTCCCCTTCAGCTGAAGTGTGGTGAACCGTTTGTTAAATCACCAAGAAATGTTTTGAAAATCAAAGGTAGAGACAAGAAGGTCATTCATGGCTATTTACTTCCTACTGAAATGAACACCCAGGAATGTTATTTGTCATGAATAAGTTAAAAAATATAGATGAATGGATAAAACAAAAGAATGGGGAGATGAATGGATAAAACAAAAGAAAACACAGATATAAACCTAAAAATTGCATGACTGTGTTTATGTATATGCATGTAATATGCACAAAATTAAAATATATGTTTATATATTTAACAAGCATAATGATATACACACGTTGTACATTATATTCTCTGGTGTACAGCATGTAGTATACATTATTTATCAGAGGAAACACACGGAAAAAGAATTACTTTTTGACTTCTGCATGATAAACAAGATTATCAGTCTTCATTTTTCTTGCCTTTTGATTTATATTACTTTGAGTTTGTTTACATCTCCCAAAAATACCGAAATAGAAGTGGTATCACAAATTGCTAGTGCAATTATGTAAATATGCACTACAGGCTCAAAGCAAATGTTTGTAGTCATATTAGCTTTGACGGTACTATGATTAAGACAATAAAATCCTTGAAAACTAATTATTAAGAATTAAGTAGTTTTTAGGGTCTTGCAAAAGAAACTGCTCTGATCCCTTTACTAAAAATCACAAACAACTTTTTCTACTTTGTAGTGTCTTCTAGCCTTCAGAGATGCAAAACAGGATTATCATAAATTAGAAAAGAAAAATCCCTAAAGTAATATGTGCTTTTATTTTTACTATTTAAAAATCACATTTTTTTTCCCCATCAAATTCTCTGACTTTTGAATTTAAAAGGGCTGCTTTACAAACTTCTCAAGTGGTAAGGCTCTCTTGTTAACTCATTTGGCAGCGAGAAATAGCTGGTTGTGTAGTTTATATATGTTTGCATTGCCAGGTTTCATGATAGATTTTTGCTTTATTAGTGTAATGAAATGAACACACACGGAAGAACAAATGAAAATGTTCAAAACTGAAGTTAATATGTCCTATGGTGACCCTCCCCCCCCCCCCCCCCCAGGCTGTGTTTGATGACAAAATGTGGCTTTAAAGCCAAATACAGTAAAAACATAAAGTTTTAAGAAAGGTTGTAGTCCAAATATAGCAGAAAAGGTAAACAGAAATCAATGGTTTTCTACATACAAAGCAAAAAAGCGGAGGGGAAAGGATAGACTGAATTTCAAATCAGATATTTGTACTGAACTGTGGTTAGGGGGTCTGATGGGACAGAAGGAATAATGTTACAAAAGTTCAAGAATAAACTAGAAAGATTTGTGGAAGAAGCTGTGAAAGGTTTTTTGTCTATAGCTGGTTCAGGCATTCCTTGAGCAGAAAGGTCTTGGCAACTTAAGATGTGTGATGCTAAATCTAATTTGATTGATTTTTTTTTTTTTTTTTTTTTTTTTGCATAAAATATGATCATTACTTTTTTTTTTTTTTTTTAACCAGCATGCAGCTGGAAGGAAGAAGTTCTAATGTAGGGTCACAGGACTGTAGGTTTTTCTTTGTTTGAACTCGAAATATCAGTTTTCCATTGAACTTGGATTTTTTTTATTTTATGTTTGCAATTAAGGATGATATAATTAATTCTTAGTAGGTATCTGCTGGTAATACATAAATTTATGTGTTATTCAATGCAGACCAGCCACCCATGATCAGAGTTAAACAGAAAAAAATGGAGGAAATTTTTTAGTGATTCCAGAAACAAACAAACAATAACAAAAACCCAACAACTTAAGCCCAAACTGATTTCTGTAGGAAATTGATATCCAGTTTACATAGTAATGAAGCACAATTTGCAAATATGGATGGATGCATCAGTATTTCAAACAGAGATGTGAACTTTGTTTACTATTATGCTTACAGTAAAGTTTATGGAAAATGTACAGGTACATATTAATATTTCATGTATGTATGTTAACTAAAAGAAGCTTTTATTTGGAATTGAAAGCTATAACTTTGTTATCAGATGGATCCATAGATAACTAGGTTATTTCCTAATGTCAGGAATAACACCCATATACTTATGTCACTCTGCCAGTAATGATTTCTGTTTATTTCCATGGAAACTACAGCAGATAGAGGACAATGACAGTATTTGAAAGAGTAAATTCTCAGCTGCAGAACACTGTTTTTCAGAATTGTTACTACCATTAGCTGTGCATTTTCTCCATGGATGAATAAGAGCCTGCATGGCACACTCAAAAATCTATATGGCTGTCTGGAACATGGCTTGTCTTTCATGTCACTGTCACTACTGCTGAAAACAAACTATCCACCACCTCACTGTACTCATATCCCCTATTTGGTCTCCATAACTGTTCAGCAAGTGTCAGAGAATGGCAGTGGGTGAATTTTTTTCCTGCATGGCAGAATTCAGTTATACACCTTTGCTTCAAATGCACTTCCATGTCATCGCCATTCTGTCAGTACTCTTCTACTGCCATCTGTCACACACCTACCACATTGGTGGGAAGGTTCAACCTCTACTGCCATACCACCAATATCTGCCTATGACATTGTGGGCCAACATAATAAAATAGGAGGCATTACTTAGTAGAGTCCTTGTAAAAGAAACTTCTGCACGTTTTCATCTGCTTAAGTGAAGTTACAGATACTGTAGATTTGCTGTCAAGCTGCAGACGGTTTAGGTAATAGTGACAGGAATGATTCCATGACTGTCTTCCAAAATCTTGGTATGACTGATCTCCTGGAAACACTTTCCACAACCCTTGGAGAGCTGAGAGTAAGGGAATTCCAGGGGCCGAGGCAAAGCAGGAAATTCTGCTGGCTTCCAGGGTCCTGCTGCTCCAGGGCGAGACAGAATTTAGCTGTTAGTATTTAGTAGCTTTATCACAGGGGAACCTGGCAGTTTCAGCCTTGGCTGTCTTCCTTGGCTAAAAAGCTTTAGAGGCACCACTGTGTGCAGCAGATGGGAGGCAGGATCAGGGATACATAAACAACACTGTGATTGCCCTCTAGCCCCATGCTGATTTCTCTATCAATCAAGAAGAGAACAGATACTTTGGCTAACCACACTCCTAGGGGTTCAAGGACACCTAAAATTCATTACAAATAGTAAACAAAATAGGGAACACTAAACAAATAAAAATAATAATAATAAAAATCACTAAGTTTTCTTTGGCCCTCTTTGTTTCCCTTTTTTTATAAGAGCTTCCACAGACCAAGAACCTTCAGCCAATTATTACAGCTGTTGCAAATTCCATTGTTTGGCAACCACCTTGTTTCTCTTCTGAGATGCATTAAAAAAAAAAAAAAAAGGAGAGGGAAAATACTGTTATATGAATGGCACAATGCAAGGCTTTTGGTGAAATATCATATTAATATGCTGCAGTCAGGTCAGTGCTATGTTACTTTAGTGCCTAAGCTAATGCTTTCTCAGGCAGCAGATGGTCTTTGCCCTTGTGAACAAATACTTTATTTATTGACGGCTTTTTACAAACTTCAGATATTTTCTTAAGGAAAATAATATCTTCTGTGCTCTACAGCAGTGTGAGATAGTTCTTCTAACTTTTGTTAAAACCTTTGGATGCTTAAAAAGGAAAATTAATGTTCAGTGAATATCATCCACTGCATTTATGTGAGCAGTGGTCCTGCACCAGTGAATGCTTTTCCTGTATTTGTGTTCTATTGTGTTCTACCCCATACACGTTCACCCCATGAACTCATCTCCCTCTTTGTTTCCTTCCCATTTACTTTAGGCCTTGCTGTTGTATCATCAGGTCCTCCTCGTGTCCCATGACTATTTCTCTCCTTACCATATGAACAGCAATATCGGATACTGAAGAAATGGAACAGGTCTACCCCTCATGCAGTACTGACTATGACAGAGAACTGCAGGTTCACAGAAACAGGATAAGTGAGATGATGTGATAGAATTAGTAGGGAGAGATGCTGGGCTGAATGAATGGCTGAAAAAGCCTCCAGTCCTTTTCCATCCCAATGTCAGGTCAGTAATTCTTCCTAATTTAACTACCATTGTGGCAGATGTATTTCCAATCTATTCCTTCAGTGGCGGTCACTTCCCAGGCTAGTTCTTCTCACAATTTCAAAAGTTACCAAGCTTGAATTAGCCTTGTTATCTCTTGTCCTATCCTGTGTGGATGTTCTTTGATTGAGTTTATTTTTTAAAGAATTCTACGTGTTATGCATTATGTGAGGATTTCTGGGGATTAATATACGTTTATATATATATCTGTTTGTAAATTGTTTGACCTTTTCTTAAAGCATGTTCCACGTATTTCCTGTTCATTTTGTCATGCATTTGGAATCAAGAGAAGTTTGTGATTTAGAGAAAATTATGGCTTAATATTCTTTCTCAATAAGGAAATTTACTTTTTGTTTTACATGTACGTTCTTAATACTGTTTCTTTTAAGTCCCTGACAACTGTTTTCCCCTTAGATAATTTTTTCTTCATATCTTTTTACCAAATTTTAGATGTTTTTAAGTTTATTGAGAGCTTCTATTCTCTTTTTCTCTTAATCCTTCCTCCTATCCCAATCATCACAAGGTAATATTTCATGGTTACTGTGACTCAGGTTAACAAGTTATATTTTGATATTCTCATTGTGTTCCCTTCAGAATAAATATGGAGGATCATTCCTTCTTTTTACATTAATGCTTTCTGATCAATTATCACAGAGTAGTAAAAGAGCTTACTGGACAGGCTAGATCTTTCTTAATATTCCAACTCCCTCACCGTTTGACCTCCCTTCCCCCTCCCCCCTCAAAAAAACCCACATGATATTCACAATCTTATATATGTTGCTCCAAAAGTAATGCCCCCTATTTATTCCCATGGATACTGAAAGAGATGCAAAGAGCGCAATTCAACTATTTGATAGAGCAGATTCTCAGCTACAATACGCTATTTTTCAACAGTCATCACTGTTATCCAGTTTGCTTGAATGGGCTGATTGAAATGGTTTGTTGCTATGTGCTATGCACAGATAGCTGGTATGACAGCTGTCTATGGCCATTCAGAATATGACTTGTCTTTCAGGTTTTTATTGCCACTGCTGAAACACATCCCACCACCTTACTGTGCTCAAATCCATTGTTTGGACTCCATAAACATTCTGCAATCAGCGGGTGTAATTTTTTCTACAGGAAGAATTTTAATGATACATCTTTGCTTCATACATACTTCCACATCAGATGCCATTTTGTCAGACTGCCCTGTTGTAGTAGTCTCTCATTGCTCGTCCTCTGCCGACCGAGGGCGCCACTTGCCAGCGAAACCGACCCCAACCGGGCCGGGGCCAAATGCTCACACAGACCCCAGAGTGTGTGAGGCAAAATGGCGTTTATTAAAATGTGGTAGGCACTTAAATATTCTTGTCCCGCTTTGTCCACACCCCTTGCTTACCTGCTGTCCTATTGTGGGGCAGCGTTTGGCAAGCCCTGAGCATAGGAAACCTGACCCCGTCACATACCGTTTCCTCGCCACGCCTACTACATTTCCCCCTCCCTATGCTCAGGAATATCCCGTAACAGCGCGATCGCAACGCGAGTACATCTCTCACAACTGTTCCTTCGTTTTGTGATACAGAATCCGTTGGTCCATAACTTGCCACATGATCCTTGTGAGGCAATTCTGGAAACACATGATTATGCACGGCAAAATGGCCGCAATACAAATTATTGCGAGCAATACTAGCGCAACTACCTTAATAATTTTCGCAACCCATCCTCCAAAGCTGCCAAACACACTTCTCAGCCAGTCCCCGATGGGGTCGTCCTCCACTTGGATCTTCTCCGTATGGTCTCGCAGGGCTTTCAGCGCTTTATGGATGGATACACTGTGGTCGCTAAGATTGAAGCAACACATTCCTTCTAGGTCTTCACATCCATGCCCCTGTGCCAGGAGCAAGAAGTCGATGGCTGCTCTGTTTTGCAGCACCGCATGCCGAATGCTGTTTGTGTCTTCTAGCATCGCATTCAATATTAATGTTGTTAAATTCGCCTGCTTAGCTGACCAACATGCTAGGCGTTCTATCTGAGCCAAGCTCTGTGCTGCAGCAACCCCAGGGGCGAAAAATGATGCGAATATCCGTGCTGTGGCACTCCATAACTCTACCTCATCGTTACAATTCTCCGGGAGAGGGCTCGAACGCTTTCGGCGACGATGGTGACCCGTGATGCTCGGGCCATACTGCATCCATGTCGTGAAATTCGGAGACAGTAATGTCAGTTCCCCTAGGTAACAGGGTCCTCCTAAGGCATTGTGCGGGATGCCCTGCCAGGCTCTATCCCCACAAATCAAGAAGATTCCAGGGGGCAACGCCTTAGCCGTTTTGTTATTCCATAGCACCTCATTGACCCCCCGTTTGAAAGTGAACCCATACCCATAAAAGTCCCAAACTGCCGTACAATTAAATGAGGATCTACCGCTAGATTTAGAAAGGACCCCCCCCTTTGACAAGCAGGTTGTATTGCGCCCTGTGAAGACCCGTGTTTCATTTTTGGTATACCCGCAATAACCCGAAGTAATGGAGAAAGCCTCCGTGTTCACAGGACTGACCACAGTCCAAGAGGTCTCGTTGTATGGCTTCAGCCGCGGATCTGTGCCTGCCCACCGGGCAATTAAGGCCTGCAGTTGTCCTTTCAATCCCTCGGAGCTGTCGAATACCCCATCAAACAAGTCGCAGGTAATAAAGTTACTTTCCTTCCAGCACACTGACCCAAAGGTAATACAGGTACGCGTGCCATTATGCGACCCATTTCGTACCTTCTGCGACCCCAAGATATCTAATTCTTGTGGATCCCATGGGAGAGACACATTCAGAGATTTTATCAAACATGCCGTTTGGCTTGCTAGATCGGTGTCGTTACGGCAAGCAGAATGGTTTGTGGTGTACCTCGCAAAGGCTTCTAACGTGTATTGAGGGATACCTACTAGGCAGGTGCGAAAAGGCGATGTTGCCGATTGTAAACTAAGGCAAAAGTCATTTTGGCCCGTCTTATTTGCCCAAGTAACCCATAAATTCCCTGGCTGCGATATGAGGTGAGCACACTCCGACCCCTGCACCGAAAGAACGACCACAAGGCTTATACTGAGAAGGAAGACACAATTTCTCGTTGGCTGCATCCTCGGTTGCGTCCTTACCCTGGCCGACATTCTTCCTTCCGACTGACCAAGTTTCCCTCCGGATGGCTCCATAACACTCCGTTCCTGCAAGAAACTCAGTGTCCCCCGTTACTGGTCCTTCTCAGACAAGTCAGGTTTTACCTTCCTAGCTGGCACCCAGATGACGGTCCCAGTGTCTGCATTCCGCACTGCTGCGTACCCCCTACCCCAGACTAAAACTTTCCAGCCTGACTCCCATGTCCCCGTCTCTGTCTTAACTTTCACTGGGGGGCCCTCTTCTAGGACAGTAGGCCGCCAGTGGCTCTCCACCGGGGTCCGTCTGGCATTTCCCCGTTCAAAGTGATTAAGGGAAAACAAAGCTTTCGCTAGTATCTCTGGGTGTCTTGATACAGGGATCTTGTTCTTGTATCCCTCCCCCTCCCTAAGAACCGCAATCTTCTCTTTGAGCAAACGGTTGGCTCTCTCCACGATGGCTTGCCCTTGTGAATTCCCTGGAATACCTGTAACGTGTCTGATCTCCCAGGACGCAAGCCAGCGCTGTGTGGAGTGCGATGTGAAGCAGGACCCATTGTCCGTTTTGATCTGCTCTGGTAGCCCAAGGGTTGCGATTGCCACCGCCCAATGGGATTGGGCTGCAGTAGAGCTAGTCTTCGCGTGTTGCGTGGCCACAATCATGGTCGATGCCGTGTCCACAGTGACTGCTAACCATGGCCTTGGGGAAAGACTCGGCTCCCAGGTGAAGTCTGTCTGCCAAATCTGCCGCGGTTCTAGGCCTCGAGGGTTTACTCCAGCCCCTATAGCTGGGGCCGTGTTGCAGTGAGGACAGGCCCTCACCACATCCCTCGCAGATGCAACAGGAATGTCGCAGGCGCGAGCCAGTGCTCTCGCCCCGATATGGAGCCTAGTATGGAGGTCTTTCGCCTTTCTCAATGTGAAGACTCGAATACCTGCCGCGGCATCTGCCTTGGCGTTACCCTCCGTGAAGAATCCTGGTACCTCCGAATGACTTCTCACATGTAAAATTGCTATAGGCTCCACTCGGGTGCTCAGAGCATCTTCTAAAATAAGCGCTGCTTCCGTACTAGGGATACCTTCTTGGCCCATTTTCAAAGCGAGCTTAGCCGCAAAAGCTGAATCTGTGACTATGTTGCAGGGAAGGGAAGGCCAATAAGCGATTGCCATCGCAACAGCCCTGACCTCAAGCATCTGGACACTGGCACTAGGATCTGTGAAGATTGTGGACTCCCAGCGGCCATTTGTTTCCCACACCACCGCCCCTTGGCCTGTTGATGATGACGCATCAGTAAACAGGGTAGGCCCTTCCACGGGCGAGTCTTGCACCCTACACCGCAGGGACAAGCTTAAAGGCCTGGCCAGTTCGAAGATGGGGAGGGAGGTGCAATACCTAATGGACGCCCCTGTCCCCTCCAGGGCGAGCACAATTGCATCCGGGAATGGCTGAGTATCCCGGAAGGACGATGGAAGGAAGATGGTTGCCGGCTCCTTGCCGAAGACGTGAACGACGGTATTCCGGCTCTTTCGCAAAAGCCGAGCCAGTATTTCTAGCCACTCAGAGAAGGCTCGAGATGGCTGGACAGAGAAATGCCACCACAGTGGTTTTGGCCTTGCGTCAAGGTCGTGGCCTATAACTGCCGCCGCCCCTTTTTCGCATCGGCACACGGCCACTTCCAGCCCTTCATCTGGATTGTATCGCGACAGAGCGGATTGCATGCAGGAACCAATTATCTCTTTCCACGCCTCCTCCATTTCTGGTGTGAATGACCGCGGGTCATTCGGGTCAGAGCCCTTAAGCTGCTCATAGAAGGGCTGCATGAGGCGCGGGGGAATCGCCAAGGCTCCCCGCACCCATTGGAGGGCTCCAACGAGCTTCTGCACGTCCCACAGGTTACGCACTCGGGGCGCGATATTGATACCAGCTGGGGTAGTTGTCGTTGACCCCAACCGATATCCTAAAAACTGCACTCCACTCCCCCTCTGAATTTTTTCCCCTGCAATCGAGAAGCCCGCGGATGTCAGGGAAGCTATCACCTGTGTTTCTAGAGCTTGGAGTTCCTGCGAGGTTGCAGAGGCTAGCAGCAGGTCGTCCATATAATGCATCAAAAGGGACCGTTCCAATGTCTGCCGGACAGGGTTTAAGACCCTATCCACTACTAGCTGGCAAATCGTGGGAGAGCAGGCCATACCCTGCGGAAGAACCTTCCATTGATACCGCTGGGTTGGGCCTTGGTTGTTGGGAGCTGGGACCGAAAATGCGAAGGCTTCCCGGTCCTCTTTGGCAAGGGGTATAGAGAAAAAGCAGTCCTTCAGGTCGATAACCACCACCCCCCAACCCTCGGGGACAGCCGACAAAACAGGGGCTCCTTGTTGGACTGTACCGAAGGGTATTAGCTGGGAATTGACTGCACGCAAGTCATGTAACAAGCGGTATCGACCCGATCGTTTTTTTATGACGAACACCGGGGTGTTCCACGGGCTAAGCGAGGGTTCTATATGCCCCAAACGGAGCTCTTGTGAAACTAATGCTTTAAGCGCTTCAAGCTTTTCAACCGGCAAGGGCCACTGATCTACCCAGACAGGTCGCACGTCCTGCCTCCAGCGCAGCGGGATTGCATAGCGCGCTGATAACCGGCAGACAGTGGCCCCCTCTATAAATTTGTTATCCGAGCAGACACACTCCGCAGGTAATCTCGCCCCAACAGGGTTCCCGGTACCTGCGCTACCAGCGGGGTCAGCAGGACGGGCTTCTCCAGGGAACCATCTCTGTTGACCACGATTATCTCGATCTGCTTGGCTGACCTCCGCGTTGGAGCAGTTCCCCCCACTCCCGCTATAGTTTGAGTGGCCCCCGTTGGCCACGTGGGCGGCCAGTCGGACTCCGCAAAAACCGTCACATCCGCTCCTGAGTCCACCAGGGCGGTAAGGAAAATAGATCGCGGCCCTGGGGAGCCAGCGGGAAGCTCCGTAATTGCGGCTGTAATCTTCACCAAGGGGCGCTCCCCGCAGCTCAACGATAGCGCAGCTAGTGGCAGGCCTAGATCCAAAGCCCGCCTTTCCTGAGAATCCCGTGAATCGTAAGAGGGACCCTCATCCCCCCTACCTCGAGATCGCAGCCCACGAGCTCTACATTGCGGTGCAGTGTGACCTCTCCTCCCGCACATTTGGCACACTATACCCCCGTTGCTCTTACACTGTGCCTTAAAATGACCTAATTGACCGCACCTGAAGCATGGCCCAGGCGGGCGATCTGGACTCTGCCGCCCGGCAACCCCATGCGCTAGCATCACCTCAGCTACCGCTGCAGCAACCTCGCTTGCCACTGATGATTGAGACTTTTGCTTGTCCATCACATACTTAAGGACCTCACCGGGGGTGTGGAACCTGTCTGGCGCCGCCCGTAATAGAGCCCGTACGTCCGAGCTCGACTTTTGATAGAGGCAATCCAGGATCACGGGGCCGTGCACTGCCCTAGGCAGCTCCGATCCCTCCACTGCCTTGATCAACCTATCCGCAAAATCCTGGAAGGATTCAATGGGACCTTGTGCAATCTCCGTCCACGGAGTAGACGGCTCAGCATTTCTTGCGAGCCTTCTGAACGCCTCAAGGGCAGCGTCTGTAGTGGCTATTAGTTCCCCGGGCCTCAGCTCCGCAAGCTGGGCATGTGCGGTGATCATACCCGGCGTACTACCCGTCAATCTCTGCAGGTTAGATGCGTGAAGCGGATTCCCCTGATCGTTCTGGGCTGTAACCAGCATTTGTCTAAGTCTAGCCTGCCATTCCTCCTTCCAAAGCGTATACTGCACCGGTTTCAAAATCATGCGCATCAGATTCTCAATATCGTATGGTAACAGGGGTCCCGGCAATATTAATGTCTCCAAGGCGTTCATTGTCAGGGGGGACTTCAATCCTTTCTTTTCAACTGCCTCAAGCACCCTCGCTATCGCTTTCGGGTCCAGCGGGACCCAGATCGGGTTATCATCATCGGAAATCACTACCGGAAATGCCTCCGGGTTCGCAAGGCCCCGGTCTTGTGCCTCCTCCTTTACTTTAGCCCAATCAGTCAGCAGACGCCCGTCCCTCCCCCCTTTGGGACGAAGCCCCGCCCTTGCCTTTTCTTCCTCCAAAGAAGGATATAGCGACCGCGGAGGGTAGGGCGGGGGCGGAGCGGGCGGAGTGGGCGGAGTGGGCGGAGCGGTTGGTAGACATGCGGTCGGGAGTTCCTCTTCCCCGCCCTTCGCCGCGGCGACCGTCGCCATCTTGTCCGCCACGCTTTGGTCGTCAGTACTGCAAGGTAGCAAAGACCCGCCCCCCGGAGCCCTTTCCACCCCTTTTTCCACCTTAAGCTTACCCTCCTCTTTAGCCGCCTTAAGGGCTCCAAGTATCAAGCCCCAGGTTTTAAGTTCAGCAGCCTTTTGGTTATTCATGGCGCGTTGGCATAAAGCCGAGGTGAGCGAATCCCACCTACCCGAATCCAGCACTTGCTGAGGGGAGTCCAGCTCCCCTCCCTTTTTTAAAACCGAAAGCACCGCGGCTACCTCCTTCTTTGAAGGGGTATTTTTGCCGCAGTAGTCCTTACAAAACTGCAAAAGTACCTTAATAATCTGTTCCATGGTTACACACGCGACCTGCCGCCACTTCACAGGCTCTTCTCCGCGATGTGTCTTCCGTGAGCGACCTGCCGCCACTCCGCAGGCTCTTCTCCGCTTCACGGGCACGCCGGGTGGTTAACCCTCGATAGGCAGATCACGTCGGGGTCACCACTTGTTGTAGTAGTCTCTCATTGCTCGTCCTCTGCCGACCGAGGGCGCCACTTGCCAGCGAAACCGACCCCAACCGGGCCGGGGCCAAATGCTCACACAGACCCCAGAGTGTGTGAGGCAAAATGGCGTTTATTAAAATGTGGTAGGCACTTAAATATTCTTGTCCCGCTTTGTCCACACCCCTTGCTTACCTGCTGTCCTATTGTGGGGCAGCGTTTGGCAAGCCCTGAGCATAGGAAACCTGACCCCGTCACATACCGTTTCCTCGCCACGCCTACTACACTGCCCCTCTGCTGCTATGTGTCACATGGCAATAACATGTAATGGTCTATTGATGGGAAAGTTCAGCCTCTCCTGTCATACCACCAACATCTGCCTCTGATGTTGTGGGCCAGCATAATAAAATAGGAGGCATTACTTTCCAGTGCAACCCTTGTACATTCTTGAACATTCTTGTATCATGGATTTTAACAGTTGCTCCTATAAAACTTCATATTCAATGAAATTAATTATTAAGCAGAAGAGATACTAAATATAATTTTCATTAATGCCAACTTGATATTGGCTAGAGGTATATGCAAAACTCACTCAAAATAAAAATACAGGCTTTCATGAAAGTTTGGTATCTCACTGAGTAATTTTCTTGTTTCCCCGAGCAAAGGCATCAGATTTTCATATATGTTCCAAATACTTGCAGTTTTCTGTTCCTTTTAAAAAAAATAAGTTAAATGTATAAGGTAAACTAAAATGTTACTCAAGAGAAGATGTATTACCATCTGATTTTGAATTTAATTTTCTAACATTATGTTATAAGCAGTAAGAAGAAAATCAAATGAGAATCTATTAATTGGCTTTATCACAAAGTCTGTAAAAATAATTACTGAAGCAGAAATCTTTAAGACTGTGTAGTATTGCAATACCTGGAATGTGAACAGCAGGCAGGAGAAATTCTATAAACCAGGGATGTTGCCAAACCTTCTCAGGCTGAAGTCCAAATTAATTTTTTTTAACCCAGCCAGATTTTCTATACTGAACCAAGCAAACTGCAGCCCAAAGAGGCCTCACATGCTTATTCACATTGGAAGTGGATGTCTGTCTTTTAGGTGTCCATATTAGATACTAACAAAAAATCTATCCTAGTGGGCTGAAAGAAAATGTGAAAATGCTGGGAACAGTGCTTCTGTATGACAATTGATGATGTGATGTGCACAATGTACAAACTGAGGTTTTGCTGCTGCTGCAAAAGTTAACATACATTAACATTATGTATATGAGTAATTCCTGAAGAATCGGATCCTATAATTCTCCCTCAGGTCACTTTTAGTTGATTTTTTTTTTCTTTTTTTTTTTAATAATTGCAAGACTCAGCTTGCTTATCAAAAGTAGTTATTCTTATAGGAATGACTTCCTTTAAGAAAATAAGCCTGCAACAAAAACTTTGCTGTTTATTTGTTATAGCATCCCTGTAAGCATTGCTACGGAATAGTTTTCTTCACTTGAAAGTCTCAGCGCATTTTCACATTTGAGTCCACGATCTATGCTTTGGAGTATCCATTATACTGACATTCCAAAATAGTCTCTAAAACAAAATGTCACTGTTCTTTGCATTCTTAGCAAACTTGAAATTGTCTCATAAAGTCATCAAAATATGTTCTCCAATTATAGTTCTTAGATCTATATGAGAAGAGGGAAGTCAAGCAAGTAAGAGAAAAAGGAAAGTCTACATGCAGCAGGATCTTAGAAAGTACATCATGGTGGCTGAGATTATGACCTGACATGAAAAATGAACAAAGACCTGCCTGTTTTGCCATGACTGTTGAGGCAAAGGTCACTCATAAAGCAGTGCCTAGGACGGTGCTATCCAATTATAATAGAGGGAAAACACGCAAGTGAAAAAACAGCTGCTAATGTGGTTGTAACTGTCCTGTTAAAAAGGAGCCCAAATAATTACAACTTTGATCAGTTACTACAACCTTTTAAAAGTTTTAAATGTTTGTTTAAATAAAAGTGTGGCATAAATAAATATACTTCAAATGAAAACCAAACGTGAGCCATGTTGTAGAGATATGTGGCTCTTCTCTGCTGCAGCTGCTTCTCAAAGAACTATTCTGAGAGAAGAGAGATTTTACTCAGATGTGTAACTGATGAGTAGTTCCTTATTTCATTCTGGAATCTGATTTACTGTTTTGACTATAATAAGGGCCACGTACACTGGCAGTATTTAAATACACAGGTATATGAATATTCAGTATAAGCATACCTACAAGCATCATTTGAATGGAATTTTTCTTACCCGTTGAATGGATGCACACCCTTGTGTGGGTGCATGAATGTCTGTGTTTGCTTATGAGAGACAGAGCTGTGCAGAATGATGATGAGAATGGGAAAAAAATGTTTGGTGTTTTGTTTTGTTTTGTTTTTGTCAGAATAGTGTAATAGGCTGTCCATTCCATAGTACTCTAATACTAATTGCTCCTTCAGTGGTCATAGAAACAGCCTTTGGCTTGCCCTGAAAGTTGTGTGTCTTTAACTCTCAGCACCAAATAAAGGCTATCCATATGCTCTTTCTTTTGGGTTGGTTTTGGAGACCCTGCATCAGTTGCTGGAGGGTCAAGAGAATTGCTTAGCAGCAGCATGGCAATGGTCTTTCCTTGCACGAGATGCAATGAATCAATGGAGATGGTGACTTTCCAGTATCATTCACAGGTCTATTTCACGGTGAAATCTATTTGTCTGTGGAATTTTCTTTCTGAATTAATTATTTGAGAATGTTTAATATTTGTCTGTGCAATGTACTGGGAAACAGAATCTAAGGATAATCTTATTGGAATTGTTATCTTCATTGCCAATAACATGCTCATGTTGGTGATGATGATTATTATTTTGTTTTAAAGCAAGACTATATTGAACAGAAGTACCTCTAGGGCTTAGAATAATATAAGCAGGACTGGGCTTAGCAATATCTGTGGCTGTGAAAAGCACCAAGAGGAACATGCTGTGTGACTGCTCAGACATCCAGTTCTTCTGAAGTCCAGTAGCAGGCTGCAAAAAGCCTGCATATGTGCAGTCTCACCTGTAGAACTTTGCATGTTGTTGGCTTGAATATTGCTGAGGAGAACATCTTTGTTGTCTAAGTGCTGCACTGAGGTTCTTTGTCATTCCTAACTGTCATGTAGCCTGCAAACTTTTCAGGGTTCATAAGAAAAGATACATAAGATGCCCGTGGGTTGGTGTGTGGAGCACAGACCTTTCGTTCCCATCTCTGTGCTCAGAGAAATGCAGTTGCAGTCACTGAAATAATATTTCCACTAACATGCTAATTTCTATGGAATGAAGAATCTTTAGTATTAGACTTTATATCAAGCTGATGACTTGAGGAAGAGCTATTGCCTCTAGCCATAGATATAGCACACAATAATCTTTCAAATAAATCTTTTTCTTTGGTTTGGGAATTGGAAATCACTGGAGGCTAGGAGGATGTTCTAAGGTACGCCTGCTCTGTGCTAACCTTCTTTCCTGAGCACTATATTTTGGATCCTGTTATAAATCAGATACTGAGATAGATTGTTCCTTCTTAATACTCTTAATCTTAACCAAGAATAGAACAGCAAAGAAATCTGGTATTTTGTCAAGTAAATTCATTCAAATATTACAAATATTTTTTTGTATCATTTTGCAGGCATTGCTCAGTCATTGTGTCTGTTTCACTCAGTTAACATTTATGCATATCAGTGCTATTTCATAGAGCACACCCAGAGAAAATGATACTACTTTCAAGTACTATACTCTTTTTTTTTCTTTCCAATTTGTATCCCATATTTTTTATACCAAAGATTTTCAAGTAAATTCTAGATTTTTCTCTTTTCTGAGAACAAAATCCCAATTCCTTAATTTTTTATGTCTAAAGGTTTGTTTAAAAATAAGTTTGAAGTTTCCCTTAAAACTCTTTTAGACTGCAACACATTATTGTTTTTAGATTTTAGTTTTATTACCAGTGTATGCTCTTATACTCTGCTCTGAGTTTGTCATGAGAGCTTATCTAAGTTATAGATGTGCTGTGTCATAAATAGAGACGTTGAGCTTCGTGGACTTTTGGCTCAGTCGAAACACTTGAGAAACATAATTGTATATTTTCTACTAAGCTTTTGTCAAGAGCAGACAAGGCACTTCTGCTCAGAAAGGAACCTAAACTAATGAACTCATTAAAATGGGTTACCCAGTGAATTGTACTTGTGATTATCTGAAACCTCCCTGACCCTGCAGGACTGGGGAACACAGAAAAGAGGCATTCCACTTTCTGCATATTTTAATGCAACCAATTCTGGGGACTTATATCATTTGGGCTACTGCTTTATTCTTTCTCAGCGAGTTTGTTCCGAAGCCAACAAATCTTTTTCCTCCCTTGACTTTGATCTTATAGAAACACAGTTTAGAGTACCATATCATTGGTAAGAAGTAGATCAAGCAAAGCAAAATCTCAGTTGTTCTGTAGGGGTCAGGTTTCACCTGGACTGACCTAAGATGAACTTTCCATTGTCTATAGCTGTGTTTTCCTATTTTGATTGGTATCACAGATATATATTGTATATATATAAACAATAATTGAAGCTGGCTAGATTTGTTGTTCAGTTATATGAGAAGGAGATATTATAACAAATAGAATAGGAGGGTCAGGACAGAATAAAAGGAGAATACCTGCTTATTCATATTATTCATAGTCCTCATGACTGAATTTAAGCTTTAGTAGTCACTGTTTTTGTGATCTTTTTAAAAAGCACCATAATTATAGAGTAGAACATAGAATTTACAGGAGTTCTCCAATTGAGGACTAGAGGAGAGATGCTGAAAGACCACTGACATTCTTAAACATAGAAGAGATGTGGACTCCAGACTTCAAGTGAAGTATATAGACACAAAGCAGTCTTTCTGTTGACTTCAGTAGGAGGGATTTTCCTTGAGGCATGTTTTTAGATGGTTTTCATTTAGTAAAGAACTTAGTCATTGCTTTTTTGGATCTCTATTTCTGTGCATTTGCTATTTCCTCAAGCTTAATATCTTTTTATTATTATTATTATTTTTCTTCAGTGGTATACATAATTCCATTTTAAGCTTTCTTGTGTTAAGACATTTTCATTTTGGCCTCTGTAAGAAATATGTCAAGAAACTTATCACATTGAAGCACAAACTGAACTTTATATTGAATATCTGTTTTGGCCCTAAAGGTTTTCTGCTAATTTCTAAACAGATTTGAGCCTATAAAACTCCTGTTTTAAGATTTTCAAAACCCAAATTCTCATTCTTCTTACTGACGGGAATAGAAACATTTTCAGTTTAAATAATACTGAATGACAATCCTACAGTACTCAGATCTCATGTTGTATGTTGTCTTACCTACTGTTACATCTACATACAGTATAAAATTACTATTAGTGTGCTTGAAATGGCCAGTCTCTCATTTTGTTTATAAATATGTGTTGAAAGTAGTATGTTGTCGAAATGTGATAAAGCAACGCCAAACACACACAGGTTTCAATGAATTTATTATTTACTTATGTTTACATAAGGTAATAGACAAGCCATTACCATTAGAGCAGTCTTCCAGAATACTAGCTATGTTCAGAAAACCAATTCTAAAGAAAAAAATGAACTCTACTATTTATCATTCTGAATAATAACTGGAACCTTCACTTTATTTTAGTAAGTTAATACTGTCATGTGCAAGCCTCCTTATATACCTTGTATAATAAAATAGCTGTCATTTTTGCATGTGGAATTAGGTATGTAGCGATCATATAAAAATGAACACTCTTCTGATTCTAAATGTGAAAAGCTGACCTTTTAAAAACACTTTAACAACTTTTAGTGTTATCATAAATCTTAGCAATTCTTTAATGTTGCAGTTTTTTGGTTGCATATATTACATTAGTTCTTCTACAAGTCAACTTCTGTTATAGAGAAATTTGGGCCTGGGGCCAGGTAGAGCTTTGGAGAGCTTTTAAGTTTGTGAGCCTGTTTCACAGCTGGAAAGCTCCCCAAAGTGAAGTGATCCCAGAAGAATATGTTTCCCATTATCCAAATCTCCACCAAATCATGCCTTGTAGCTCTAAAATAATTAAGACTTTGGAAGCCCCAAGAGGTCTTTTTTGATCCATGAGTGAAGTTACCCCAGGTTCAAATAACTAAAACCTGACTCTCTCTTAACCAATGAAACACAAAACCCCTCCATTTGTCAATGTAACATAAAGAGAATGCTCCAAAATGTCAGTCTTTACACTTTAATGGATTTAATCTCAGGACGTGTCAAAAGTTTTGATTGTGTTTGCTGGAGATCAGGCTGAGGTGTCTGTGCAAGTCTCCAGGGCAGGAGTTAACATTCTATAAAATATTATGCAAAAAAAAGACATATTGTATTATTTCGACATTTGAATAATGATGAAATTGATAAGATTAGAACAAACTTTTCAAGACCCTAGCATTGCTACTATGTTACTATCTTCTTTTGTAGTAGAGAACACTGTGATTAGTGTCAAGAGACTGGCTTCTGCTGTAAGATAGGAAGTACGTGTTTGTAGGGAAGGTAACATACCGTGTTATTATTAATTGTTTTACTTATTTTAATAATCAATTAAATTGATACAATGGCTATGGAAGATATCTTACTGAGAAAAGACATAGAGGTATCAAGAAGTAATGCTAAAAAACGTTTTCAGAATCACTGGGGAAATAAATCCACTGGCAAGATTTTGCTGGTCAAGTAGCAGGATAGAGTTAATGCAAGTATTTAAACTTCATAAGAGATGTTCAGAAAGATAAATGGATTATATTCACAGGCTGTCATTCTTGCAGAATGAAACTCATAGGAAACATAATGTCAACATAACTTTTAGTATTTATTAAAAAAATTCAATGTTTTTAAAATTTATTAGAACCTGATATGGGAGGATGCAACGTCAGTGTGTTTTCTAGTCTACTTGAGAAGAGTCATTTCAAATAAAAGGAGATTTTGCAGGGTTCTAACTTCTGAGAACTTATTCCTGTATTGTACTTGTTTAGTAATTTGTAGATAGTTGAAAAAGAAATGGGAATATGTAGCATAAAATAAAAACTAAAATCACTTAGGCATTGGAGAATTTAAATGTGCTCAGAAATCAGTTGTTCATATAAATTTAATGATGCTTGTATTAAATTGCTGATGAAATTTTAATCCTTTGATTATTTGCACCTGCAAAATATCAGAACTGAAATTGTATTCCTTTTCCTTAACCTGAAAATTTTGTTCTGAAACTAATCCATTCACTGGAATTTCTGATGTGGTAGAATTAATACAGGTGGTATATATATTTTTTATACTTCCATATTTAGTACAACATAAGCGTAGTAGTTAAAGTATTCAGTTAAAGAGCAAAACAGGGAAGCTGGTTCCTCATTTACATGCTTTCCATTTAGCACATGCGTATTTATGCTAGGACTACCTACTGAATGAATATACTGAAATAAATGTGGCTTAAATGTCATTGTAGATTAAATTGGGCAGTGTGCTGTGTTTTTGGTTGGATTAATGGACTCATGTTTGTTGTTTAGAAACTTCTAGAAGAAGAGACATGAATCTTGCTCAGTATTTTGAGGCACCAACAGTTGGGTGCTTCACCTCAGGCTCTGACTCTGGAGATAGGCTCCAGTCAGACTCCTGGGCTTTCTGAATCTCTTCTTGAATATCATTTTTTCACCTGTGTATTTATAAGGAGTCTTAAGCAACTGTATAGGGCGAGTGGCATCTGAGTTCCAATTCATAAGTAGGCTTCTAAATTTTAGGCACTGCAGAGAGGATCCAGCCTTAGGTTCTATTTGAGCTCGTGACCCAGAGATGTATAGTTCCATGTTATATTTCCTGTCTTTTGAGTCATCGAGCTCCACCAAATGTATTCTTACCATTACTAAAAATGTACTGCGTCTTGACTGCTGACAAGTTAGACTCTCTTTGTCCAAATGCTTCACACGTTACCAAGATGTTTACATCAGACCTAGCAGTGTTATTCTTTTGTCCTTGGTCCCTTATGCTTATATATCAATATTAAAGTAAAATGTTCTAAAAGAAAAACCCTGCAATATAGTTAGATTTACTTTTATATTCTCCAGTTTTTCTATTAGTCACATTTAAAAATGGAGGACAAATTTTCAGCTGATGTGAGTTGCTTTAATAATTCCTCTCACAGTTCCTTTAATAAATCATTCTTCTTCTTGAATGTGAACTGAAGTGCATTGATTTATGCTTTGCGATTGAGTGGATTAAATTTGACATTAGCTTTTCATCTGTTGCATTAATCATATTTAGCAAAAGACCTATATGGACAACGTATTTATAAGGACTGGATATTAAGCATTCTGTTTCCCATACTGTAGGTATAAAGATGTGTCAGTAAGCAGCCAGTTGCATTGTATTTTACTTTAACATTACCTTGAGAAAATTGACACTTAAAATAATTTTTTTGAGAAATTCTGCTATATTAGAAACAAATATGCAACTAGATATTGGCAAATAAGAATGTTTGCTTATTTTAAAGGAAAAAAAAGGAGTTGAATGGACAGTTTCTGAATGAGAATGATTAATCACACTCTGCATGTGCTGAGTAAGAAGTGCTACAGAGTTATGTGAATAGTATTGTATACTGATGACTAACATCACTTAAAATAGAATTTAATATGTTGGTATTTTCACAGTTATATGGAACAATATTTTGATTAGTTATTTTAAATACTATAATTTGTAGCTATAATATACTTTTAAGAGCAGCTGAGGAGGGAACAATGAAGTGGCATATTCTCTCATTTGTTTCTAGAATAGAAATGATTTTGTTATATGTATGCTTATTTTCATTTTTTTTCTCTTGTGTTTCTTCCTCTTCCTCCTCTATTCAGCTTTTCATACCTACATGAACAAGCGCACTTTCACTTCCACAATCAATACTTGATTCTTCTGACTTTCAGCATCAGTCATATTGCTTGCATTCCTTTTTAGCAGTGCACACTTAACTACTCTTATAACAAAAACCAGTCATTGTGGTTAGGCAGCAGAGGTCAGCTCTAGTCTTGCATCACAGGTCAAACAAGATCACTTACATTCTTTATCAGGGTCAGTTCTTCTCCCTGGGTGGGATATGAACTTTCTTTTTTCAAGAGGAAACAGCACATATGTTCAGCACTCCTTGTTCTATATTTTTTCTGGATGGTATACCTTCATCTTTCATCTACATTTCCAAAACAAGGGATGAATCACTCCTAACTGATCCTGCTAGTTCTGTTCAATGTTCTCACAGTAGAGTAACTGCAGAATGTATTTAAGTACACTTACGTTTTGTGCAAAAATTTATTCAGTATTTTTGAGATACATTTAAAGAAGTGTCCAGTGTGTGAAACAAATATTTATGGAATGTTCTATTTTTTTTTAATAAGCTTCAGAACTATACATACTTTCCTGTTGCTTACTAGACTTACTAGTGTAATTTCTGTTAGTATTATAAATGTTGTCTTCATTTCTAGGGGAAAATGAATGCTTGTTCAAAATAGTGACATCTACGTGGAATTCTGGTCATAAACATTTACATTGTTAGTCATAATTTTTCCGTAGTTTAAGATAATCCATTTTACTTTTTCCATCTCTAAGAAGGCAAAGTTACAAGTAATTCTTATTATTCATGTGTTTTATTGATCCTAAAGGAAATAGGATATTAATTATGCTTTCACCACTGAGTATTCCTCTTTCACGGATCATGACATACACAGAAGTTGTTCTGTTACTAATCTTCTCATTCATGACTGATTTTTTTTATTTTTTTTTTCAAGTATTTGTCAGCAAGATCACATGTCTATGTAAATTTATATTATAAGCACTTCCTGGAAGATATGGTATTCTTTATTCTGTTTACACTATACTTATCCTTTTTGATCGCAAAAGTAGGAATTCAAAGTTACCAGTACAAAAACAAAATTACAAACCTTTATGGAGAACTTTTAAGGTAGATAGGCATTTGTTTATGTTAGATGCTTTTGTTAGTAGGTTTTGTTAGCTTTTCTCCAAAATTAAGAGATATTCCTCACTATACTGTTCACTTGAGTCAGGAAGCAAAATTTCCTTTGTTTGGAGACATCAATACAACTGATGTTAGGTGTTCTCTTATGGGTGCCTAGTTGATATAGCTCTGTCTACACTAGAAAGTAGTGCAGCACAACAGGAACTGATATCTAGAGCAGACTGGGTCATTCTTAGAATCTGAGTTAGCACTGTGCAATGTTTTGCTTTAGCCTGGATGTAGACTGATGATTGGCTGAATTCCTGGTAGCTGATAGAGAGAATCAGGTGCCCAACCAAAAGGCATCTTTCAGTTATGTTTCATCCTAAAGGAATCCAGTTCTAACACTCTAGAGGTGCAGTGTGAACTAATGTTCAGCAAAGTTCTACCTCAAGTAAAACGCTGGATTTTGACAACTTTCTAAGTATGGGAGAAATTCAGTATTTATATCTGCTATCACAGTTCATTTTTTTTTTTCACTTATCCACATCCAATTGAGTTTGTCACCTTATTTTCTCTATATTCTTCCATTTCCATATTACTTTGTCCTTTCTATCTGGCTCTGAAGAGTAGTTTCCTATTCTATTTTGAAGATCTTATCAAACAGACTGAGGGTTTTAGTTTAGGTTTCAAGTGAGGCAGCATTCCTTACCTGGGTGTTGACAAAGAAAATGAGGGGAAAAAGGAGGAAAGTAAGGATTAAGAGAGGCTGATGTTACTTCTGTGAAAGTATACCCAGTACGAGTGAGAACAGTCCTTTGATGTCTTTGTTCATGTAATAAGAATAGTTTATCCGTTTGCTAACTTTGTGCTACCACCTTATGTTATTAAGATTAGTGTTAAAATAAAACCTAAGTTACTGTTGTCTCCTCATCCAATCATACACTACTTTACCATGCCAGAAGAATATCTTTACCACAGTCCAGGAATGGGACAAAACTTAATGTATAGGTGAAACAGAGGGAAAAATGGTAATCAAGCAAAACATAACAAGAAATCCCAAACAATTTTACAAAGCATGCAGTAGAGCATAACTCATTGGCAAGTATTGAGGTTGAAGTAAATAGCAACTAGGCAACCATGTTGCAGTGTTCACATGGACACATTCTTAAAATTGTTCTTCTTGCTTTAAATCAACAAATAAACCAGGGCATATATATAATATTTTGGGAAATACGTGCAAATGATTTCCATGAAAATATATTTCTTCTTCTATAACCTGCTGTTTCTGTACAGAATCATTTAGATTTACCTCATAGAATTAACTATGTTTATCAAGTTAACACAATTCGCATATACACAGGTCACTCCCAGAGTAATGACTATTTATTTCCATGGAATCTACAGCAGATAAGAAGAGCACAACAACACTGATAGAGCAAATTTTCAGCTACAGTACATTGTTTTTCAGCCTATTCAGCACCATTACCTATGCATTTTCTTCAGCAGTGAGCAAGAGCCTGCACACTACGCTCGCAAAAATCTGCACCAGCTGAGGTGATCCACTGTTGCTGCTACCACTGTGGACACACCACTCACCAACTCACTGTGCTCATGTCTACCATTTGCTCTCCATCAGTGTTCAGTGTCAGTTTCAATGAATCTCAGTGGGTGAATTTTTTTCCACATAGGGGAATTCAGCTACACACCTTTGCTTCGTACTCACTTCCACATCAGATGTCTTTTTCTCAGACTGCCCCTCTGCTGCCATCTGTCACACAGAAACAGAATGTAACAGTATTGGTGAGAAGGTGCCACATCTACTGCCATACCACCGACATTACTTCTGACATTGTGAGCCAACATAATAAAATAGGAGGCATTACTTTTGAAGCGACTCTCGTATGTTTCCTTTTCAAAACATTTGAGTATGGCATGTTTCATTTCTTAGTATTTCTCTAACTTGACCTAGAAGATTACAGTGGTGTCAAATTTGCCCAGCAATGCTATTTTCTTTCAGCACAGTATCTCATTTAAGTATAATCCACAAACTCAGAATTTCGACTTCCAACTTTCTAGTATGGCTTTAGACTTCTAGAATTTCAGGTGTAAATGCTTACCTTTTAATGCTTTCAATGCTTTTGAAAAGATTCATCTTCATAAACTATCTTTCCTAATATTTTAATATATATACAGCTTGTGTATACACAAACAGTTTATTTATATATAAACCAAAATTAGCTGTGGAGATTTAGTAAATGATAATGGTGGACTATGTCAACAAATTGTTCTGTTTTGTAAAAATCTAGAAGCATTTTTTTTTTATTATTTCTGTAGGTGGAACAACTGTGTGCGAATTCTGTCATCACTCTGTCCAACACTTGCATCACATTATAACCGTGAAAAAGCTTAGCGTCCTATTTCCATTAGTTTTGGTAACTTATTTTGGCTGCTGCATAGTCCAAATCGAGCAAAGAGTCCCAGCATTTAATTTTAATATTTATGTGCTTTGAAAAATTGTATAAGGCAAGAAATATTCTCTCACATTTATGCTGTAGCTCAGATTTACATTTTTAGAGCTTCCATCAGTTTTGGCTAAATGAAGATTAGTCTGATCCAACTTCTGAAGCTGGGAATTCAGCCAAGACTCTGGTAGTCAGAGATCTGTGAAAGCATGGTGCTGCTCTATTACCTGAAACTTTTGGCCTTATTTTCAACATTTTTATGCACTCTTTTTATTTTCTGTGCATAAGGCTCAGATATTCTTTTTCTTTAACATTGGATGCTAGTTTTTGCTTAGCATCTTTTGCACATCGCCAAATACTTTATGAAGCAGTTCCCCAAGTTCAGCTTCCCTGGCTCTGGGGATATGTCAATGAACAAGCAGTGGAGTTGACTTTACTATGAGTATTCCCATCAATTTTGAGTTTTCACCTTGATTAATGAAACAACCCTGAACTTTTTAAAAATGTTGATGCTTAGAAGGAGTAGCCTTTATTTTATCCTATCAATTTTTTCAGCAGTTGCACGTTGACTTTGAACACACACACAAAAAAAAAGCATATAATTTGCAGACATACACCTGAGCATTAATGCTCCGCTCCAATCAATCAAAGTTAAAATGGTGCAGTTTTGCCACAAATAAAATGTAGTGAATCAGTATCTCTGGATGAAGTCTATCGCAATGTAACCATCAAAGTTATTAAATGCAATACATTATAAAAACACATAAATATGAGGGCTGCTCCATAAGTAATGCTTCCTAGTTTATTATACTGGCTCACAATGTCAGAGGCAGATGGTGGTGGTATAGCAGTAGAGGCTGAACTTTCCTGCCAATTTTATCCGTTGTAGTTTTCATGTGAGTAGATAGAAGACATTACTTCCAGAGTGACCTATATATATTGGTTTCAAATTTGAAAGTTGCATATCTGATCTCCTACTTAGGTTTATTTTCTGAGAATTTCTTCCTACAGCATATAGCATAAAGTATTTCAGAAACTACTTTGGAAGCCAAAAAAAAAAAAAAAAAAAAAAAAAAAAAAAGGCAATATGTTCATATATACAACTTAAGAAAAGAAGCATTTCAGGTAGAGCTATCAATATAGGTATAAAGATACAGAGGAGACAGAATTTGTTTTTACTTTTTTGGATAAGGTGTTGATTTTTTTGTTTGCAATTAGCTGAAATTAAAATTATCACAAGGTAAAGCTGTATCTGCAAGAACAGATGGAAACTTTTGTAATTTGAAGATTTGGTAATTGTACTTTAAGAAAAAAACTGTTCCTTAGGAAAATATCCAAAAAGGTTCATTACAAAGCAAATACAAAAAAATACAAAAACCCTGTGCTACCTTCATATTCTTGTTCCAAATGAAGTAAAATCAAAGGCTGTGCTGCTACTTATAATTATAACAGTTATTTCAATAAAAACAGTTAAAGAATTTGGGGGAAAACTAGGATGATGGTGCTTTGCTTTCTCATATAAGTAAATTTTCATCCCTTATTTTCTAGCAGTGAACTTTCTACCAGTGAAATAAGTGAAATTTTTGTTTGTTTTCCTTGGGATTTTGGTGGTTTTTTCATCTCCCAGATCTGAATTGGGGCTTACAAATTCTGAATCTATAAATTCTGTGTCTGGAAGGGCTGCCTCTTTTCTAGTGATTAGACGCACTTTTATACATTCAGAAAACTCCTGTGCCTCCCACTTAGTACCTATTTCTTCTCATTCCTATCAGCGTTCTTTTTTAGGGGAAGAGAAAGGAAATTAGAGGTATGGGGTGCAGGGAACTCTTGACCCACTTTGAAACACAAGACATAAATCGAACTCAAATGACTTTGCCAATTTGTTGCAAATGTTTTCAGCTAATTCTCCAAGGCTTTTCCCTTGACACCAGAAGAACTTCCCACCTTTTTTTGGTTCACTCCGTTGCAAGTGGCCTACATCACATCCGTATGCTTCAGCTTGACAGGTCACAGAAAGTATACATGAGCCTTTCACCTCCATCTGCCCCTCCACTCGACTTCCTCTAAGCAATATTGGCTTCTGCAGCTAAAAACTGCTTTTCACATATAATGAAATTCACAAGTGCATTGGAGGAAATGTGTTTTTTTTTTTTTTCTGCCCCCACAATTTCAATAGCAGTTTATTCCTTTAAAAAGCAAATTGCAGAAGGGAATAACTTTGAAAGCAAACTGGAAATATAAAGACAGGAAATGAGTCTGTGACTGTATAACTGAGTTCATAAATGGATCCTTTTTTGGTATGAAACTGGGCTTTTAGAGTAGAAAAATCACCTACTTAACAAAACCATTCTCTGTTTCAGCACTGCAGGAGCATGAAATAAATCCATGTTTCTTTCTAATATATCATTCAGTCTATCAAACTATTTCCAAATGACTGGAGTTCTAGCAGTGCAGCAGAAGGTCCTGTACCTCTGCTAAGATTGTGGATTTTTAATATAATCCTTTGAATTTCCCTGTTCATTGTGGTTTACAAAGATGGCTATAAAGCCTTAATCTGGAGGTGAGACAAGAGCATATTGTGTCTCAGGTCATGAGCTACAGACACCCTGACCTCCTACAGAACCCTCTTTCATTTTTTTGTTTTGTTTTGTGTGAGGATTTCTGAATTTTAATTCAAAGATATACTTCAGAGTAAGTCTCAGGACATCTGTACGTACCTCCTCTATGTTAACAGTTATTCAAAATCATCAGGATCAGGACCTTGTTACTGAGCATCAAAATTATTTTTTAACATTTCAGGATAAAAAAATATCACACCTACTCTCTTTTGGGTAGAACAAAACCACCATAAAATTTTAGTTTGTCTCTGGTTTGACTCCATCTCCCAGGTAAAAATATTAGTAATTAGTTGTTTGTTTTTTCCTCCTCCCTTTCCAGACTCAGTAAAAATATAGTGGGATTTAGGCTGAATTCACTAAAAAGGACCTTTCCTCCAGGATTTGCGTTTTTTTTTTTTTTTTCCTTATTGAAAAGCTCTCCTGTTTTCTATTTTGCTTTTTGTTCTTTAAACTTTAAGATGAGATGCTCATGTGCCTTTCCTTAGTCTGCTGCTCCATCAGTTTCTTACTGCTTTATAACAACTTTTCTTTAAACTCAGGGGTTTGAGGAGAAGGACATTTTGCAAATGCTTTTTCTGCTAAACCTAAAAAAAACTCTAGGGGTCTTTTGCAGATTTGGGTTACCACAGATTGTACTGTGCATCCCAAGGTGAAAAGGTGAAAATGTATGCAAAGCATACATACCTTGTAAGCAAGTGAAGGATAAAGACAGAAATTATTGTGCATATGAAGATTAGGGCTGGATTGTGGCTACAGTTTAAAAGAAGGGATTGTAATGAATGAGAAGAAGAATGATAAACTATTGATTTTGTGTGGATGAGATTAGCACCTATAATGGGGGCAAGTTCAGATATTCTGCTATCAGTAGAACTATCTTCGTGCTTTAGAATGTGTTGTTTTTTTTTTTTTTTCTCCTTAGAAAGTTAACTGTTCTAAAATGTACTTCGTTGCTACAGCATAAAGAAATCTTTATATTACCTTAAGGTATACAAAGTGTAGGATGTGAAATAAAATGTAAGATGACTGATAAGATGACTGAGTTTCTTTGTGTTTTGTTAATTTGCTTATTTTAATCTTACAAGTGTCTATGAAACAGGAAACAATAATGGTGATTTCAAATCATTATTATCTACTAAGAAAGAAGCTATAGAATATTAGTTGTGTGGGAGAGAGTGTGGAAGAGGGTGTTAATAATTTTTCTTTGTTATGTTTTTTAAATGCAAAAGATGGCACTCTGAGTCATATTATGCTAGGTATCTGAAAATGGCAGATCAAAAAAGCATATTTGATTTGGCTTTTATTCTGGTCAGTAGAAGCTGTGAAGCTATCATACTTCTTCCACCTTTGATTTTACAGGTGTTTTTGTCTGTCTATCATGCTGTAATTTAGGTTTTCTTCTCTCTTTGGATAGGCAGTGTAGGAATGGTATTTTCATTATTCTTTTAAATGGGAGCTTTGAGAAATATTATAATTGTCTCCATTGACAGATGAATTATATTTTTAAAGGAAAATCAAATAGACATGATAACATCTTAAATTTATTTAAATATAATTCTTTATGTTGCTAAAAAAAAAACCACCTTCCAGTGTAAAATAGAATAGACTGACTGTATCTTAAACTTATTTAAATATTATATTCTTTCCTGTCTATAATGGAGGCAGTTTCTTTTTTAAATTCTGAACCAAATTCCCCCATGTTATGCTCATACAATTTAGTGTAGTGAATGCAAAATAGAGCTTCTACAATACATTTTGCATTCACAATTAAGTTATGTTTACTACCTCATCATTACCTCAGGCTACAGAAATTAGCACTGTTTAAAATGAATTAGTCACTCTATATCCAATCTTAGCCATTTCTACAGCATTAAATTCTTAGTGTTTTGCAAAACTCAGTTGATTGATATCTTTTCATTACATCAGATGTTGGCTCATAATTATTGTTAATAAGTACTTGTGACTTGGAATTTTGTGTCTTTTTCGTCCTTTTTTTTTTTTTTTTTTTTTTTTTTTTTGCTAGGAGAGGTTGTTTGTTTGTTTTTTTCCCTCAGCATTTTTCTCTGAAGTGAAAGATAACTTCTAGGCAGATGACCATATATGTATAGTGTATTTTTGGATGCTGGAATAATCTGTATAAGTGTCACAGCTTTCTAAAAGACTGGTTCCCTTCTCCATTTAAAGGAAAATAGCTCAAAGTTATCATAATGCCTTTCCACAAGACCTTTTTCATCAGTGTCTAAAGATACTTAAATGTGTTAATGTACAGAATATCTTTGAAATATTTTTACAGAGAAACTTAAGAATTTTACTACTTTTCATGCAATTCCATCCAATATCTTCACTTGCATGCATAGTGAACTGAACTTACTGCTGTGAGGACACCTGTACCTAAGCTCAGGAGCTGGTCAGCTGGGGAAGTGGCTAAGGCACCAGCATTTCTGCTTCTAAATCCATTACAGTCAAGATACAGCATGCAGAAGATATCCTTCAATACAGGGAATCTCGTCCAATTTTAAGTTTAAAATTTAAGGTACTTTTTAAGGTACTCAGATTGAAAGGAGAATTCAGAGTTGAATTAAGAAAATTAGGAAAGAGGTTCCTTTGTTCTGTTGCCTCCGAGAAGAAGTCTTAAGTCTCCTGTTGAGCAGGTTAGGTGGCTCTCACCTCTGCCTGCCTGTTTTTATGAACTGTATTTTTGGGTACTTTTAGATTTTCTTTTTTTTTTTTTTTATGGAACCTGACCACCTCAGGCAATATCTGAAGGCGTAAGTGGCTTAAAGTGTTTGGCTCTGAGTACCCGCTGTTGTCCATGACAGTTAGAACTCTGCTATTTAAAAAATGAAAATAATCTTTAGATTTCATAGTCCTTGTAATTGTTTGAGTTCTCTGAGTCACCAGAGAAATGTTCATCTGGCTTTATATATTCTATTTTGTTCCTCTCAGTAAAGCATCATATTCCTGGCAGAACTATGCTAACTTCTAACTCAGTTAACAAAACTCCCCAGACTAGCTGGGGTTCAAACCTGGATCCCTCCCATAAGCCTTCTTCAGGAACATTATTCCACATCTATCTGCCAGCTTTCTTCTTCTGACCTTCCTGTTGCTGAAGGTCATCCTCAGGAAAGCTTCCAAAAAATTCTTGTACATCCCCTTCCCAGACATGAATTATCCCCCTCACTCCAGCCTCTGTTCCCTCTCACAGGAAGTGCTGTTCTCTCCATCCAGTAATGCTATGAACTCCCAGGCTTCAGAACACATACTCTCTCTGTGTATCTTTTACTTGGATGTAAGGTAGATAGTTTATCACTATTAATAGATACTATTAGTTAATAGCATTTTTATGATATTATTATTATATTGTCTTCTTCGAAGTAAGAATCATCATTATGCTTAACCTCACTAAGGAAAAGAAATTGTTCATGTACTCAGGAATTTGGTGTGAATATTTGCTGAAAGACTGGCAAGAGAATACCGATGAGGGCTGCTCCAAAAGTAATGCCTCTGTTCAGAACAAGCTATATATGTTGAAGGGAAAAAGGATTATGGAAGAAATGACAGGCCTATTTGATAACTAATTGATTGGGCATTGGAATGGCCTCCCCAGGCGGGTGGTGGAGTCGCCATCCCTGGCAGTGTTCAAGAGGCATCTAGGTGAGCAGCTAGTAGCTTGTAGTAGCAGTGGTAGTGGAAGGACAGTTAGGCTAGATGATCTTGTAGGTCCATTCCAACCTTGTGATTTGATGATTCTATAATTGGGTTGGGTCTCAATAGAGAAGAGTAATTAATTTTAGCCTGAACTTTCAAAGAACCTTCGAAAGTTTTGAACTTCATCAAAACGAATGAATGAACGCATAATGATCAAAAAGATGGAATATAACCAGTATTTCTTGAACTATGATTTTTTTTTTTTAACTGGATGTGTGTATAATTTTAAGAGCAGTTCATAGGACAATGAAGTTACTGTGGCCTTGGGCTTTTCATAAATTACTTTTCAGGCCTGGTTAAGAAGTCCCAGGGTTAATACAGTGAATTACAGTTATCTCTAAATTTATTTAGTCTATGAAAAATGCTTATAGTCAGTCTGAGAGCTTTGCCAGTGATAAGACAAATTACACTAAGTAGAACTCCCCCTTCCCCACCCCCCAAAAATAGATCTTATGAAGAAAGTAATTATCTCAAGGATTAGAAATGAGAGAATGTAGCTTGTGATTATCCTCATGACAATTTCAGGCAGGAACAGAATGATTCAGTTTAGGTAACTCTTTCTGCAGAGGTCCTTTGCACCATCACCTCTGTTAAGCAAGTGAAGACAAGTTGCTGGAATCCATTATTCTAGGAGAGGAATATTTTTTGCATTTGTTTACTCCAATTGGTTGTCTCACTGTGCAGTAACAAGAAATTAAGAAGAGTGTTCAGAAGCTGCTGTTCTTGGTCTCCTGTTACCTCCTTGACTTGTCTCATCGAGAATGGTGGGTTCAGGGTTCAGGTTTCCTAGTGGAACATTTTCACAAGAGAGAAAGGGAATTTTCTCTAGTTTGCTAGTCCTTCTGGTTACTTTCATACATTCTAAATCTGTCATCTGCTTCAAGTTTTGCATGTGCTTGTGTGCATGTTGCTGAGTCTTAAAGAATTGCAGATGTATGTGTATTTCTGAGAAAGACATGCCTATCATTTCTCTTTGAGTTAAATGGTCTTTCAAATATTCTTCATACTTTTCTTCATGGAAAAATTTCCTATTTCATTAGAGTGATTCTTCATTCAAGGTAGTTCATGATTGTTGCATTGATTATTAGCTAAATTGTCCTATAAATTGCAACTACTAAGAAAAATTCTGTGCATATGGTATTTATGTTCCTCCTTACATGGAAAAGAAAGTAGACCTGTTTAGTATGCATTTTCTTTCATGTATATCCAGTTACCTGCATACTTTTGTGGTCTATACACAGTTCCATGTCTTGGCTGTAAAGGTTTAAACATTATTAGGAAAGTTCATATTAAAATTCATGTTTGTTCTTTCGTTGTTCATTGTTGCATATTTCTGATTTATTTTTTTTCTTTTAAATTAACTCTTCTGTCATGGCTGATTCCTATGAATAATGAAGTAATATATTAAGTGAAAAGATGCAAAGGAGGAAAAAATAGGTGAAAGAATTATCAGTATTGAGAAATGAGAGACAAAAACCTATGTGTATATAGCAATCTTAGAACTAATAGCATCTTTACTTATTACAAATACCTCCATGAAATTTCATGAAACTATTTTTCATTTTAGAGTTGAATGCAGTCCTTAATTCACTTATACTTTTATCTTTGGGAGCAAAAATGCCATACCAGTATTTTTTATATACCAATTAGTAATCAAGTATGAATTTAGACTTTGTCTAAACTTTAGGTTAACATTATTTTACTCAGGTCTTTAAAGTAGATTTTAATTGAAATGGAATGAGGTGCACCACAAAGCTTTTCAGCTACTGAGGCATGTGTAAAGCGAGATGAAGACATTAGTAACAAATACACTGGAGATAATTGTATGCACCTCTAACTTTCAGCAGATATATTGGCCTCTTGTATGTGTCTTTTGTACTCTTGCTTTTTCAGACAAACTACCTAATCAGAGTTTGCCTCAATCTGGCTATTTTCTTTCCATGAAGTTTTGAGGGATTTGCTGTTCCTAAACATTGGCAATACAGGAATAAGCATGTTTGCTTTTCTCAGGGATCATCTCACATACTGTGAAAGAAGTTTCTTTTTGATACTTCTGCTGCTAATGATATGGTCACTCTGATTTAATCTTTAATTCTTCAGATAAAGTATACAGAAGTTCACTCACATGAGAATATACTCTTTGAGGAGAATTTCTCTGTGCATCGTAAGATAGTGACATCCCGTGTAACTTCTGGCAGAAATAATACCTATTTTAACATTGTGTAAATGCAAGAATTTGATAATGAATACTCAAATTAACTCATATTATTTTCTTTTTATATTTTCTATAGTATTGTATTTTATTAGAGCACATCCAAAAACAGCTAAAAATTAACATTGCATACAGTAAAAGGTTATTTAAATTATGAGGGCTGCTTCAAAAGTAGTAAGTAGTACTTCCTACTTTATTATGTTGGTCCACAGTGTCAGAAGCAGATATTGATGGTATAGCAGTAGAGGTTGAACCTTCCCACCAATACTCTATTGCATTTTGCTGCAGTGTGACAGATGGCAGCAAAGGGGCAGTCTGACAAAATGGCATCTGACATGGGAGTGCGTATGGGGCAAAGATGTTTAACTGAATTCCTCCATGTGGAACAAATTTCATCCACTGAGATTCACTGACACTTGCTGAACATTGATGGAGACCAAATAGTGGATATGAACACAGTGATGCAATGGGTGATGTGTTCCGGCAGTGGCGGCAGCAACATAAAAGATGAGCCATAGTCTGGATAGTCATGCGTAACTGTCACACCATGAAATGAAGAGCATTTCAATCAGGTCATCCGTGCAAATTGGTGATTATGACCACAAAAATGTGTACAGAGCTGAAAATTGGTTTCAATATATCGGAAACAGTGGTGGCAATGTTGGAATATCTCAAACTTTACTCCAAGTGAGTCCCACAGATACTCACACAGGAACAGAAATAATGGTCTATGCAAGTTTATCAGCACCTATTGAACGAATTTAAGGCTGAAAGTGAGTTTCCTGGATTGCATCATTACCAGTGATAAAATGTGATGTCACCACTGCAAGCTGGAGTCAAATGGCAGCCCATGGAGTGGAAACATGTATTTTCCATTGAAGAAACAGTTCAAGATGCAGCTCCCAGAGGGTAAAGTGGTGCGCACTGTCTTTTGGAATAGGAAAGGAGTGATCCTTCTGGATTTCCTGGAATACAGATAAACCAACTCTGACTGCTAAACTGCAACACAGAATAAGCCAAAGGTTCAAATTTCCAGGCCAGAAAAGAAGACATCCTTTCTCTTGAAATGTGATAATGCCAGGCCCCATGCCTGTTTGAAAGACTGTGGAGCACACTGGAAATTTTGGCTGGACTGTCCGACCTCACCCACCATGTAATCCATCTGACTTGCATTTATTTGAGCTAATGAAAGGTGGACTGTGTGGGCAGCGTTTTCTTAGTAATGATGTTGTCATAGCAGCTGTGAAACAGTGAGTCACCTTGGCTGGTGGTGATTTTTAAGAGTGTGGTATTCAGGCTCTTGTTCATAACTAGTGAAAATGCAGAGCTAATGGTGTTGACTATGTTGAAAAATAGTGTTTTGTAGCTGGTAATTTGCCCTATCGAGTAATATTTTTGTTCTCTTTGCAGCTGTTGCTATTTCCAAGGAAATAAATAGAAGGCATTACCTTTGGAATGACCTATGCATATTTAGTCTTCAATACTGATTGACTTTTTAGTGAGAAAGTAAAGTATCTTTCTTCTGATCTGGAAGGACAAAGGCTGCCCTGAATACTACTACTTGCAGCAGTTGAAACAATGTGAAAAATTCTGATACACTTTCTCTTAGAAGTGCTTATCTGTAATGCTTATAATTAGTCAATATCCTTTGAGTCAATTTGTTGAGCTGCTGAGTTGTTGATTTTGAATTTCTTTGTTTGCCAGCAAATCGACAGAATGCTGTTTGAGCTGACAGAAAAAGAATGAGTCAGTGGGAGAAAAATGACTTCAGTAAATTATCAGTAAAAGCAACAGCTTTCTAACAAATCTTCCATCTGTTCTTGTATTTTTTTATCATTTCAGAAGATCCCATGATGTCAGATGTCAGATTTTTTACCACAGCCAACCATGATTTGACCTGTTCAGCACTTTCTGAGTGTCAGTAAAACAAAAGCACCAGCACCTCTTTACAGGAAAACATTACCAGACTTTCTGAAAAAAAGGCAGTCCTTGATTTTCTTTCTGTAAATCCCAGTAACTCACTGGGTGAGAATGTGTGCTGCATGTCCTCTGAGTACATAGCAGAGCTGGTAGCTGGGAGTTGGGCAGCTGTAAGTCTTTGTTAGTGCTGGCTCTGGTCTGCACCAGCACCGGCACTGCCAGCCCCAACATGATTTAGAAAGTCTTGAAAGGCTGGGGTTATGGAAGCCTGTCTCTAGTTACATCCACTCAGCATTATGGTAGTAGGTCTCTGTTTCGTTATGAACAGGATCATGACCCAGCATCTCTGTGGTGCTAGCGGATTGTCCTGATATAACTGTAGAGGCCCAGTATTGTCCTACGGTAGCTGGGTAGTTCTTGAGATACAACTTAGGGCTGTGTGTGTATGCATCTGCTTCTTGGAAAATATTGTTGCTTTATACTTTTTGCTCTTCTGTACCTGGAATAATGAGTGGACAAGAATCTCGTCCTTTCTTAACATTAGCAAATAATACATGTTATCCAGGTTAGTGCTGTTAGTACTCAGACTGAATATAAATGTGATTAAAAAAACAGAAAGGAAAGAGTCATGCTGACAGATGCTTCACTTCTTTTTGGCATCTTAATATAATTTTAACATCTGAAAGAATAGAATTAAATGACAATTCAAATGAAAAAAAACTAGAGAGGCGTTTGCTAGCTTCTGTCTAAGTATTTAATAAACTAAAATAATTAAATTATCTCTCTAATCTAGTTGTTGTCACTCACTAAAATTCTAAGAGGGAAAAATGGCATTTTGAAAACTGATTAGACAGCAAGTTTCATGCCTTAGCTGTATTTTGTTTCTATTGTTGTCATTCATGTTAACGAAATGATGTATCATACCAAACCAACTCATATGGAATTTAAACTGTTTGGGGAAAGTTTTAAAGATGTTCACACAAGACCATCGAACAGTGTCAGCAACTAGATATACAAATCAGTGAATTGCTGTCTAAGTGTTGGCATCACAAGCCATTTATATTCAAAACTATGACCACAAAAAAAATAAAGCAATGGATAACAACCAAAGTTTCAATTCTCAAAAATGGGTAATTAAATGATCCACTGAATGAATCCAATCCAGAGAAGTGGTAGGCTGGTATTTGTCAACTTGTCTTTTCTTAACAGGAATCTAACAGCAAACCTCTCTCACTGAATGAGCTCCAAGGCTGGCTGTCCATTTTCTTTTTAGTCTGTTATATTTAACACATGAAAAAAAAATTTTTTACATCAGATCATAATCTCTTATCAATAGAAGACATTGGTTTTGATTTCAGCTTCCAAAAATAAGTGTTATGATTTTGCTGTCAGCACATGCATTTTATTAAGGGGTGTAACACTAAAACTAGTCAAGAGAGAACATGAAATCAAACAGAAATGCATTCCTCAATGGGGAGATACGCTATTCTGTTTTTTATTTTTTTTCTAAGCAGTCATTAAAAATCTGGTTCTGAAATCTTGACTTTATCAGTTGCAGATAGGAGAATGGAAATATGTGTGGAGAAACTCTTTTTTGAATGAGTTCCATTTTCCCATAACTCCAGTTGGGCTGCATGATAAAATTATCAATGAAATGTCCTAATTTGATCCTTAACCAAAGAGATGTTGTCCTATGAATCATCTGTGTTTGTGGGAGGCAACGCTGAAGCTAACAGAGCAGGAATGGAACCCAGATGTTTTCTGGGAAGCTAGTTGCAGTGTAGGCTGTGTGTATTACCTAACATAGGCAACCATATGGAAGAAAAGGTTGGAAACATCCCATTACAAGTCATATATCACTGAGCTGACAGGAAGGATTTCAGCTTGTTTTTATTTAAATCATAAAAGCAGCTGCTCAGCTGTCCAGCTGTATTAAATTTAACCCTTTTTCTGGCAAATAACTTTTGTTTTATGGAATGGCAGCCAGATTGTTTGGTGAGCTTGCAGAAAAATCCAGGTTAGAGGGTCCTGCAGTAACCTGTACCCAACCAGCAGGACAGCAGTAAGGTTGGCTACATCTGATGTTGGACAATTGGATAATTATGGAGCCTCACAATACACCTGTGCCTTTTTAAATACCAGTAAGCCCCTTATCCTGGAGAGGTTACAGAAAAAATACATGCATAAGGAGAGAACCTGTAGATTTTTTTTCCTTTTATCTTGCTTATTGCTCAATGAGTGCACACATTTATAATGAGCCAATACTTTGTGTTTTGTAATTTTTTTTTTTCATTTCTCTCATCACTTCCTGTTTTCTATTTTTCTTTTCCATTATTGTTGCCTCCTTCTTTCCTTAATTTTCCCTTTTCAGGATATTCCCAACTCTGATTCACTGCCTCCTTACTGTACAGTGTTTATTCTTTTCTGTACATTAAAAAAAATTTCTTTCTCCATAGGTTTTATATTTATATATATTTTTTTAAAAAAAGAAAAAACAAAAAAACAAGAATGAATAAACAAGCACTTAATTCGCAGAAAGGCTGTTCCCTTCAGTAGGAAACAGATTCTGGCCTTCAAATTAATTCTTCTCCACATGTGTCTCAAGTAGCTTAATGATTTGTTGTTTTTTAGCACTCTTTTGCTAAAGAGACTTTTACTGAAGCCTAACAGTTACAGTTAAGTAACAATCGTATAGTAAGTACAGACTTTAATTTCCTGTGCAGAAATCTGTAGAAGAAATATAAGGAGGATCCAGCATAATACCAAACCAGTTTAGTAGTTTCAAAACACTAAAGCATACCAAAATGTGTCTTGTAGTTTTTGCAGGCTGTAATATTTATTCTGTACTACACCTACACTGTTCACCTCCATGTCTGTCTACTGTTTTGTTTTCTTTCTTCTGTCAGAGGTTTCTGGAGGTTTTCTTATTTTACATCCTTTATATTGCAGACATAGTCCTTTAAGAATATTTGAGAAGGATTTCTTCCACATTCATAAATCAGAATCTGGAGTGGTATGCTTATGCTGGCAATTAATTAGCTAAGTATTTGATAGAAATATTTACATCCAAATTAATTCTCTCTTCCTTAAACTTAGTGAACACATGAAGAGCTTGGCAACACTTGCTTTCAGCCAGTACTTTCTTTCACGAGAGAACTGATGTAAATGCAATCACTAATGACTGTAAAAGGGAAACTTCCATTTTTATGGAACAGAGAAAGGAAGATCTGGCAAGCTACAGGCCGGTAAGCTTCACGTATATGCCTGGGAAAATCATGGAGCAGATCATCCTGGAAGAGATGTTAAGGCACATCAATGTGAGTTGAGGAGGTGATTTGAGACAGCCAGCACAGCTTCACTAAAGGCAGATCATGCCTGACCAAACGAGTGGCCTTCTATGATAGAGTGTTGGCATTGGTGGACAGAGGAGGGGCAATTTTCTATCTCTGTAGACTATTCTTCCGAAACTTTTAGCCCTACCTAGGATATCATATGTTTTTCTGCCTATAACAGGTAGTCTGTTTTCTGCTAAAGACTGCTATTGTGACTTTCCAAGATTTTGATCTCTGTTTTGTCTAGTCCATACTCACTGTGTAACATAAGGTTTAAATCCATGTTGAATAAGACTAAATTTTTTCTTTCAGACTGTTATTCAGACTTCTGGTATCACATTAACTCTCCACACCAGTGTCCAGCCTAAGGCAAATAAGCATTTTCCTTGCACTCACAGTATTAGTAATACTCCACCACTAGTTATAGTTACCTCCCAGAAAATTCTGAGGGAGAATTCTTCACTTGTACCTATTCTCCTTTCACTGAAACACTCTTTCTTCTTTCTTGCAGCAGCCTTTTCTCTGTGTGTTGGGTAGCATTTGTTCCTTTCTTGATAATAGCAAGGCTTGGATCTATAAAGAGAGTGATCTACCTCAGTTCATACCCATTTACTTGATCAGCAAGGCTTCTTCAACCAGAATAATTCTGGAATATTAAACTTCTTCAGGGAACATATGGAAAAGACTTTTCTGAAATGTTTTACTCTCTGAAAATACGGCAGTTTTGATGAAAAAAGTTTGTTTGTTTTGCAGCTCAGAAAGCAAATGGTATCCTGGGTTCCATCAGAAGAGGGATCAGAAGGGGCCAGCAGGTTCAGGGAAGTGATTGTCCCCCTCTGCTCTTGTGAGGCCCCATCTGGAGCACTGTGTCCAGGTCTGGAGCCCCCAGTACAAGAAAGACAGAGAGCTGTTGGAGAGGGTCCAGAGGAGAATCACAAAGATGATCAGGGGACTGGAGCAACTCCCCTACAAAGACAAGTTGAGGGAGCTGGGCTTGTTCAGCCTGGAGGAAAGAAGGCTGTGGGGTGACCTCATTGCAGCTTTTCAGTACCTAAAGGGAGCCTACAAACAGGAGGGGAATCAACTCTTTGAAAGGGTAGATAACAGCAGGACAAGGGGAAATGGTTTTAAGTTGAGGAAGGGAAGATTTAGTTTGGACGTCAGGGGGAAATTCTTTACAGAGAGAGTGGTGAGGTGCTGGAACAGGCTGCCCAGAGAGGTTGTGGATGCCCCCTCCCTAGAGGTGTTCAAGACCAGATTGGATGGGACTCTGGGCAGCCTGTCTAGTATTAAATGTGAAGGTTGGTGGCCCTGCATGTGGCAGAGGGGTTGGAGATTCATGATCCTTGAGGTCCCTTCCAACCCTGGCCATTCTGTGATTTTGTGATTTTGTGCTTCTGTGTTTATGGCTATCATACATTGTCCTCTAACTTTCTGCAGGATGAGCTCTAATTACATTGTTTATGAAAAAACATTTTGCCTTAATTTTATGTTGGATTTGGCTTGACAGTCATTCAAAGAAGCATTGGTTTCTTTTCCTTACCATACCTGGGTATGCTCTGCAGCTTGATATATTCCTTTTGAACTTTCATTTTTCCCATGTTGCAAATTTCTTCAAATCACTGTTGCTCAGCCAAGTAGTGTGCTCTTCCTCACTTGTTTATAGGTTGTTGTGTACAACTAAGGCCTCAGACTAACCACTAATTTCAAAACACAGCTGTTTGATGCTTCATTAGATTTGTTTATTTGTTTTGTATATTTTGCTGGTTATGATTGTGTTGGGTGTTTTTGTTTGTTTTCATTTTGGAAAACAATCTACATGGATTACCTACTAGCCTGCTTGACTAGCTTGGCACAACCAAGGCTCTCTGCAGTGCTTCAGCTCTTACTCATCAAGGGGCAGAGGGGAGCAAAAAGGTCAATTCTTACAGCACAAGATGCAGCTTGAACTCCTAGAGCCTTAGTTAAAATCTCACCTCAGCAATTCGACCTGATTTTGCCACGAGGTCCTCCAGGTGGCAATGCAGACAAACAGGTCAGAGTGTGTGTTTAAACACACAAAACTGAGAACATCTAAAGTTTAGTTTAGCAAAGCGAGCGTTTTGATTATGTTTAATATGAAATAAGATAAAATCATTTGGCAGGGCTGCTGAATTCATGTAAACGAGCATTGGGTGTAAAACAAGAAAGACAAATATGGTTTATGCAATCCTATTAACATTATTAGTTATGTCATAGCTAAGACTAAGAGATATTTTTAATTTAAAAAATCATAATAACAATAATTTAAACTGAAGCCTCTAAAATTAGTCACTGTTATTTTTATTATTGGTACTAAATTCTTCACAGTGTATAATGTTTGCCCATGTGAAATGCATGCAAAAAACATTGCCATTATGATTTCGTATTTTATGTACAAATTTTGCAAAGCTAGAAGTATGTGTATAGTTACACAAAGTGTACATGTTTATGTATGTATATACAAACATATCTGGCAGGTGGCAGGTTTTCCCACACACTTATTCATAAATTTTTACTCACCCCAAAGATATAGAAAATACTTAAACAGGATTTTTCCCTATTGAGCTACAGAGATTTTGCAACTACAACCAAAAATGAAAGCAAGCTCCCAGTGTCAACTACAGGAACTGACTTAAGTATCTATTAGCTTTGTGATTATGTGAAAAAGTAATTATCTTTTGCAGCATGCCACTTTTATGTATTCTCCAAAATACAGTGCCCACTCGTTAGCATACCAGTTTGGCAAGATGGATTTCTTAGGGAGAGGAACTTCAGAGAAATTTAACTTTCTCAATAGGAATTAATTACCAGATGCACTTATTTTAATTAATTTGTGAACTTTTTTTATTTTCCAGAAAAGAAAGTCCTCTGGAGTTTTATGAAACAATACTTGATTTCTTTTTTATTTTCTTGAAATTTTGTACCTGCTTACACAAATTTTTTTCCACTTTCATTTGTATTTATTGCCATGCTGATATATGTACAGAAATCTTAAAGGAAGTTCCTAACACACACATTTAATTGTATTTTTTCTTCTAATTTCACCATTGTGATATTGCTTCAGCTAAGCATTCCACATATAAACCTACACATTAAATCTTTTGTGATGGATTACCATGCCACACAATTATTTACAGACACCACACAAATGCTCCAAGGGGTAATTAATTAATTTATGTGAATTAATAAATATAAAAATTAATGATGTGAATTACTATAATGCTATGTAATTTATAACATTCTCCTCCCAGAAAATTCCAAAGCAATTTCTAGGCTACACTAAATGCTTCAGACACTTCAGTGTAAAAAATATATTTCTATTCTGTACTGTGCTATTAGATTTTATCCAGAGCATGAAGAGTAAAAGCCAGCTCTGACAACCTGGCATTTGAGGATCTGTAATTCCACTCTATGTGTGCTTCTAAGTGTGTGATAATGCCTTCCCTGATCTTTTTGTTGTATATAATTGTTGAAGATACTGTAATTCTTTTACAGATTTAAGTTTAGCAAATCATTTTGGAAAATATTTTAGGGGTTTTTTATGTTCTGTGGGTTTTTCTGGAAAAAAAAATGTTTATTTATATAGTTTCTTATCATTGTTGGAACTGAACTTGATGATTTAGAAAGTTCTTCGATAGAGCATCAAGAATGAAGTTATGAGTATTGTATTTCTTTTATAATGAAGAAGAGGTTTTATAAATTTACTTGTTTGGTGTCCAAAGAGCCTGTACTTTTTCGTTCCTACCTTTGTGAGCTTATTATGGGATATTTATTTATCAACATAGGCCAGTGCTAGGATGCTGCTGACAGCTTTGGTTTTTAATGTAGAGAAGATACAACAGACTTGTTATATGAGTAAATAGACCACTTTATGCCGCTTTGCTTCAATGAGGCAATTTCTGATTCTTGTTGAATGGAGACATAAGTTTGACCTAGTGATGGCATATTGCAGGTCTTATCCTTTCTCTGTAAGTCCTTTAAGACTTTCTAATCCCTGAACTAGTCTTCCTGCTTGAGGGACTTCTGTGGTAGAGTGGTTTGCCTGTTCTTGGGAAATTCAAGACTTGCTCCATGTTTACGCCAAGAAGTTAAGAAAACTGCAAATGTCTATTTGATTATTTCAACTGGAGAATCAGGGTGGTCTTCTTAAAAGTTTAAGCATATGATTAATATAGATATAATAGAAAATTGAGTTTAATAGTATGATGGAGACGCATCAAATATTTGCAATAAGCCATGATTGAACTTTCAGAAAAGCAGAATCCATAAGAAAATAGCTAAATAATTTTGATTAATAAATCTATTTTAAGTTTATTCTATTTCCATAAAATCTATGTATGAGTTGAAATATGTTGAATAAATTATGTCTTCTGAAAATGAATCTAAACAGGCGTCACAGAAACGTAGCAAACCTTTTCATGGCTGAACCATGACAATGGCAGACAGCAAACGTTTTCAAATGCATTTTTTTGATGTGAAAAGAAGAAAATAGAATTGATTTTAATTGATAAATTCTTGTCTGTAATAAGCTCATCATATCACAAGAGCTTCAGAACCTTTTGACAGAATAATGATAAATGTATGTTTGGCCTAATTTCCCAGGTATGGGTACTCTCCATACTTTATATTTGTTTCCTTTTTAATCGACCACACCTTTTGCTCAAATCTCTGGGTTTGGTTTTGTTTTTTTTTTTACACCATCAGGATAAAACTTTTAATTTGTTCTTTAAATAAATATATCTGAGTGAAATGCTTCATAAAACGAATATGGTACTACAGGGAGGAAATAATTAGTATATTTTGTCTGATATGGTCTGCATAGTTTTCTAACCATTTCTACAGTGAAAAAAAAAAGCCACTATCAGCTTTGCTAAAGATGTATAAATGTTATTTCTTTAACTCTCCAATTCTTCTACTGATCATATTTCAGTACCGAATACAAACAAATACAGGAATCTCCAGATTGAATTCATCCAACAAACCATTGGACACACACAATTAAAAAACATGTAAAATGTATTTTCTATTTTATAATTATTTCTGGTCTTTACTGTGGATGTGTGTGGGAGAAGAACGTTATTATAAACCCTGTCATGGCTTGTTTTGGGATGTTTTATGTAATTCTGTGTCTTTGCCACAGTTCCACAGTAGCCTGTGGAAGATGACAGTCCAACTCACCCTGAGTGCCAACCCCATGCTACAGTTTACCACTATCACAGTATGGGTTATGACCCATAGCACAGTTAAGTATATTGTTTCAGGACAGAATCCATGGATCTAGATCAGAAACCATGGATCAGAGTCAGTGCTGTGATATGGTCCCCCAGAAGGCTATTCACACAGAAGGCTAGAAAAAACCTATCCATTTAAATTATTTCCTTGTGTGGGCTTAGCAAATGAAAACTCGTGTTTCTTCATTTAAAAATACATGTGTCCAAACATGTTAGTACTTTTTAACATTTCTCTTTTTTTTTTTTTTTTTTCCTGAATGCATTTACATAGCACTATAGCCTATGATAATCTTCATTATATACTAGTCTGTGGACAGCTCACCTATTTGGTTTTCTGTTGTTAGTGGAATCTAGAGGTGCTTTAATTTTATGAACCAATTAGTTTCTCTTTTTTTTCCAAAAATTGTGTTATTATAATAACTCTCTGAACATGTTATTATAATATCAGTAGTAAATCCCTATGGATATATACTAATCTTCCTTCAGGATCTGACAATAATTTCTTTAACAATCGGGATATGACTCAGATGCTATACTCCAAATTGTCTGTAATAACCTCTCCTCGGGTCCTATTATCTGTCATCACTATAGATGCGCCTATACATTTTCTATAAGATTATCTTGTTGCTAAGCTATTTTACCCATCTGGACATCATTTGTTTTATGATGCAATATTTGTTCTCATAGCAGATAAAAAAAAAAAAAAAGGATTTTTCTCAGTCTTTCAGGATTTATCCTGTATTTTTTACGTGAATACTTCTGTAGATTTCAGTAACACTACTATTGTGAGTAAAGGTTGCAAAATTAGATCTTATTTCGCATATATCTGAATTTGTCAGAAATATATCTGTACTTCTCTAATTGTTTTCTTTCACTCTCCTACTTTAATGATTTTTATGATAACACACTTATTTTCCATGTTTTCTGTATGATTCAGTATTTAAGTATTCTGGCTTAAAAAAAAAGGAAAGTAATGTTCTATTTGTTTAGTACTGCTGATTGATTTGACTGATGTACGTGCATAACTGCAAAATACTTTAATTCTGACAGTGGTTTAAAGACAAAAATAGAGGATGCTTTACAAAAAAAAAAAAGTGAATAATCCGTTCTGAGTCAGTTGAAATATGGAAAAATGATACAAGGGCGAAAACAGCAAAATCTTGAACAGCAAAACATTGCAAATAAGTAAACTAAAACTGGAGACAAACATACACTACTACCTAAGTTAAAAGCAAAACCTCTTTGATCCTTATTAAACAAATAAAAAATATGATATTGTTATTAAAATAGCTAGCAAGTGATGAACTTTTGCTGTCACAAAAGCAAAACCTCTTTGTTCCTTATTAAACAAATGAAAAATATGATATTGTTATTAAAATAGCTAGCAAGTGATGAACTTTTGCTGTCACAAAAGCACACTTTATCCTGGGCAGCCACCTGACATCTTTGAAGATTTCTGTCAATTACTTTGGAGGAAAAAAAGGTATATTGGTTTCTTTTCTGATGCTAAGCTATCAAATACAGTGTTATGATGACTTGGAAAAGAAAATGGAAAGGTCAGAAGCTGGTCGTTTTGGAAGTGCAATAGATGAGTTACAAATGAGAAAGTGAGACAGGGAAGAATCTAGTTAGTGTATATTACAGGCAGCAAAATTCCCAAGGCTCTTTCCCATGTGAACAGTTTGAGACAATGTGTTGCTCAAATACAGTAGCTCTTTTTCATAATTTGTGACTTACTTACCTGTTTGAACTCGTTGACTTTTGGTGGCTTGGTCGGGAGAAACCACTTTCTTCCTCTTATTCCAGTCCTCGAAGATTTTGTACATGATCCATCTTGCCAGTGGTTTCTACCTCCAGGAGGGGAGGAGCAATTTGCACGGCTGAGCTGTGAGATCACCACTTGGAGTAGACCTAAATTCTTTTCCTTGTAGCATATATACCACTCTGGATTTCACTTCATTAGTTTTAAAGCTCCCCTGGTCTGAAGTAAGCACTCAGAAAATATCTTAAATAATACTTTTTGCAGGATTTGTCATGCCAAAGCTATTGCTCTGTCTGGGAAATGCACTGGCTTGGATAACTTCTTAGCCATCAGCACAAGAACACTCACAAGATAGTTTGATCGATGAAGTAGATCTGACTGCTGTGTGGATGGTGATCAAGATAGAAGCAAAAAAAAAAAAAACAAAAACATCGTTGGGCTGTATGGAAATGAAGAGTCTTCGTGAGTGTAATGGGAAGGAGAAGGTAAATCCTGAGGAAGACTGGCCCATTGCAGTTCGAGTAGTTTGCCCTGAGTCTTGAAGCAAACATCATTCAGACATCTTATAGGAGAATGTCTTTTTGATTGTCTGATGAGGAGAATCACTACTTTTATAGAGCTGCTCTTTCCCAAAGCACTTTACAGCTCTTGATGGAAAGCACTGATATTATCTGCTTCCCCTGTTGACAGATGTTTCTTCATTTCATAGAGATTGTGACAGAAGGAACAGGCACTGACAGAGCACTGCAGGTAGCAAGCAGGTGCAGCTGTCCTCAAAACAAATAAACTGGTGAAGTGTAATCTTAACTGAAAGTGTTGATCCACTGAGCTATGAGTAATCATTAAACCCAGTTTTGCAGTCTTTTGTGATGTTCTGTTCTTAACATATCAGCTATAGCTATCTACTATCCCATTTTTATGTATATTAATAAACTGTGCTTGAATTGGGCTTTTTTTTTTTTTTTGCATTTTTTTCCATAATACTTCAAAAGATGCTACTGTAAAAAAAGTTTGAAGGGAATCAATCTAAGTGCTATCAAGCATCAATACAACGTGTTTGGAAGAAAAGGATATACATTTTATCTACTATATACATGGAAAGGTCATTGGTCCCCAGTATGTACAAGAAATTAGCTAAAGATAATTGCTTAACTGAGTATCATAAGCTGTGTTCTAATATCATATGATTTCAATGGAATTTAGGAGGTAGCTGATGTTATATACAATCCTGGTCCAAATCAGTACAAAACATAACTTAGCCTGTGTACTTTCGTTGACTTCTAGAAGTTACACTCAGGATAAATACTACCCCACAATTAAAAATCAAAACCATATTGTGACATTCAGCCATAGTCTGACTGAAGAAACTAATCCTCTTTCTGGAAAATGCATAGACTATATATGCTATCTTCATGTTTGGATTTCTCTGTGTGTATATGTATATATAATACACACTTCTATGTATTTTATTTTCAATAAAATACAGTATCTTTTTTTTCCCCCTGAAATACTCTCTACTTTCATAATTAAGGTGTGTATCCTGATCAATAAATTTCTGCTCAAGAGAGGAGCATTAGTACGTGCTCTCACCTTTTTTATAGTTTGAAATTCACAAAAAAATGCTTGTTGAATATGTTTAACTTTCAGATAATCAGTACCTGTGCTGCCAAGGATTATTGAAAGCAGCTGGATGCCTGCCTCTATACTCCCCCCTTCTTGGAATGGCTGCCAGAACAGGTAGTCAGAAACGGAAAGCAGAGAAATATTTAAGCATCTGTGCTCTCTCTCTCTCAGGAAAACAGCTGTGGCTTCCATAGGAAGCGTTCATTTTTTCCCATCAGCCAAGACTCTGGATACCCCTGGGTCCAGTTTTGGCACACTGAGCCAAGTAGGATGCAGTTTATGGCTTAAAACTTATGAGAGAAAACATTCAGACAGTCCCATCCCTGGCAGAACATTGAGAGAAATTCCCCAGGCTGCAAGCCACATGTGGGCCTCTGACCTTTTATTAGCACACCATGGGAGAGGTTAACAATTGTTGAGACTTCAGCCCTCCCTTTGACATACAAATTAAACAATACCCAGTAGTCTTTCCAAGACAGAATCGTATTTAGGGCACAATATCCCTTTTAATCTAGAATCGAACATGGGAAGGGGGGGGGAACAGCAAAACCTTAGATTAGGAAGATGATATATTTCTATAAAACTGGAGTCTGGATTGATATTTTTTCAACATTGTATAATTGTTCACCATTTAGTGACTTGAAACTTTTTTAAGCCAAAGTAATGAGATAGAAACAGTTTCTCACACTGTTTTTCGCTCTTCATTTGGTCAGCACCATGAGCTATGGAGCGAAGGTTGCTCAATAGCTGGAGCCATATACGAAATACACTCAATTATCTGATTTTTAAAGATGTCCATTGTATTTATCCAAGCACATAACTGATGAGAAAAAATAGCATGTATTCAGAATTATTGATATGAAATTTGTCACAGAAAAAAGTCATGAAATGCCAAATCTGATATGTTTTTATTCTGTCTGCATTACTGTAGTGAATGAAATTGTCTTAGATTTTAGTGAGATGGGGGTTAGAAAGTACTACCTTTCAAGGGAGACAAATGCTTTCTCTGTTTTTCACTTAAGGAGCTATAAACACTTGAAGTCTAATCTATGGCAAAGAACGCAAAACGAATAACCAAGCATCCCAGACTTTTACTGTAAATCTTTGACTATCCTTTCAGAGTCTTAGAGACAGATGATTTTGACTATACAGTACCATATTTTTTTGTGCAGACTGTACTGTGCATAAAATAAGAGTGAGCAAGCCCATGCTTCTGCCTTCAGTCTTTTCAGCGTAAGAACCAGTGGAAGTTGATCTTTTCCAATCTTCCTGATGGGAAGCAGGTTCAAATCTGTCCAATGCTAGAAAATAGGGTGGAAAAAAAAAAAGAAAAAAAAAAAGAAAAGAGTAGCAGCAGATTTTACTTTTCATCCCCTTACTAAAATGGCAACCACATCTGAGAATTAAGATGATGAAGGTTGGTTACTACAAAAAGTGTTTGCTAAGTAGTGATTGCTCTGTGAACTAAGCAGTCTCATCTTTCTTGACTGCTGTTGGCAAAGCAGATGGTATTAGCAAATGTTAGTTTGAGATGAAGAATTCCTTTGTATTCATTGTGAATAAACAGAAATGCTGGACTAGCAGGGAGTCTGCACTGAAGGAGGATCAATTACAGTTATGCCACAGACACATGCCTGTATAACCATTTATATACCTTTCACAGCTTCCTTACTTAGCTGATTCTAATGCTGTACCAGCATTCCAGGCAGCAGGTCTTTTTGTTATTTTCTTTGAAAATCTTAGATTAAAAAAAAAAAGATTAAAAGATATATATATATAACCTTATTTCATTACCTTCAGCAATATCTTCTTTTCTTGGTGTATTGTTCTTTCACATATCAGAACATTAATTTCATTGCTCCTGTGTTTTATTTTCTTCAAGGATACACAGAAGAATTTCTTCTAGCTTCCTACAAGTCCACTTTTCTAAACCTTTTATCAGTTTTAATTTCTGCTTCCGGACTATATTCAGTTAATCTATATTTTCTTTAAATGCTTCACCAATATAGAGCAGGCAGGAATGGTTACTGTGTTTTACATGAAACATTTCTGTTAATATCTACCAGACTGGTATTGATGTCTTTTTGTATCAGTACTGCAAGTTTAAGGCATTTTTTGTTTGTGAACTACTCCAACTCTCTAGGTTTTTTTTCTGATGTATTCCTGGCTGACCATTATTTCTCATTTATATCTGAGCATTTGGTTTCTTCTTAGATTTAGTAGCTTTTCCTTTGATTAAATTATACACTTGCTTCAGAATCTCCAATTTAGTAAAACCATTAGGAAATTTCCTTCTATTTAAAAAAGAAAAATAAAGAAGAAAGGTATTTTGCAGGTTTTGTGGGTTTTTTTTTTTTCTGTTTGTTTGTTTTTTAATGTTAGAAACAGGCATATATGCACACCTAAATTTTTTCTCTTAATTTCTAATTTCACTCTCATTATTTCTTTCCCACTTTTCCTGCTTTTCCTTCAGGTTAGTTGTGTACCTTCCATGCTGAAGTTTCATTTAGATTGTATTTCTTTAGTTTTCCTAGTAGAAAGTCTTGATGGGTAAGTAGGAAGATCAGTGGCTTAGCCTATTTGAATACAGCTGTGGTTAATATTGAGTATAGCAACTTTTACATTATCAAAAGACAGTGAGATTTGAGAATGTGAGTTTCCCAGAGAGAAATAGAAAGAATAAGCTAGAACACAGAGAAATTTTATTGATAGTATGGCAAGAAAGTGACACATCAGTAGTCAGAAGGAGATCTGTGTTTTTTTCCATGTACAGTAATGAACACAGGGCTGGACTGACTTCAGCATTTTTCTTTTCCTAGGAACTTTAAAAACAGTCACATTTTACTGCTTTTGGCTTCAAAAAGAGGGTTGGCCAGCATGTTGGGTGTGTTCTGTCTATCTTTGACTTGGATATGTATCTTCTATGGCAAGATTTTTCTGTATCATTGTGTGTTAATGTTTTTCCTTTGCTGAGAACAGCCTTCTATGTTCTCCATCCTTTTGATGAAAGGATTAATTTCTCCTAAAGACATATTGGCTTTCAAAGCAGTCTTTGTGTCAAATGACTTTTAGCCTTGATCTCTGTCTTCCAGTCTTCCTTGAATACTCTTCTGGTGGTTTTTTGTTGTTTTCTTTTGTTTGTTTTTCTTTTTCCCACTGTACTGGAAATCCTTGCTGTTTCTGACGCAGTTATTTTATCTCTCTCTGCAAATTCCTGTTCCCTTCTTTCACATTTGCCATTAGTCACAGTAGCAAGCTTTTTCCCATCACTTCTTTTTAACATCTGCAGCAAAGTTTTTGTGCAAAGTCAGTGATCTAATGTCTGTGGGTTTATAGTTAAAAGCTGGGAATTTTTTTTTCCCTCCACAATGTGAACGTATTCTGATTTCAGAGCTTGTACCCGGTCAGCTTTCTCATAACAGCATATTTAGCACACTAGCCATCAGAGATCTTCCACTTTGCAGCCACCTTTGCCAGGAGAGCTCCCAGCTGATATCACGCTCTTGGTTTTGTTCACTATCACCAATGCACATACGCAGAATAGCCACTCTGAAAGAAAACCCATCTATGTAGAAACATATTTTATGCTCGTTAATGATTGAACACAACTTTTTCCTAAGATACTGTTGTATTAAAGTGATATAAAAATGGAGGGCTTACAGGGATTCAGTTATTCCTTTAGGTGCTTATCAGGTGAATGTTGAACAGTGAAGTAATGAGCAATCCAAATTTTGAAATGTTATAATTATAAATTTTCTTCATGTGTTCAAAGTGCAATCATTTTTTTGCTTTAATTTTCTTTTAAGTGATCATGATAGCTTCAAGGGCAGGTCCATCCTGTCCATATTTAAAATGAATTTGCCACATTTTAAGTAAAAAATTACTGCACCAGAGAAGGATTAAGCAGTATACTACCTATGACTATAAAAACAATAATTTTACTCTTACCATGTACAGCAATATACATGTCCAGTCTGGAGTATTGCATTATAAAGCATTTGGTTCTTTAAGCTAAAGGAGAACAATTTAAATTTGATTAGATGTCAGATCACTGCAGTAAAGTATTGATTAAAAGAAAACAAGCTTCATATTTCTTCAACAAGGGAGGAAAATATTCTCTTTACATATATTTTAGCTTATGTTTTATAAAATTAAATCTTTGCAGATATCTCTTTTACTCTCCAACTTGTGTTTGAGCTATAAGTGGTGGAGTCAGGTGTATATAATTGTGTTACAGCTGCTGACAGGCATAAAAGTAATTAGATATTTCATCTCAATACGTACACTTCCTTTTTAAATGTTTAAAAAAATAAACTCGACAGCTTTGGCCAAACTGGAACAGAACTATCTCAAATATTTTGTTTCTGCACTGAACAGCTATTAATAACTCTTTCAATCTCATTTGGCCTTGTAACCTGCAAAAGATTAAACCAGTATGCTTACAGACTGAGATTTTTCTAAGATTTTTCATCTTAGCTTTATGAAAGCTTTATTTTTAATTGTTCTTTTAAAGTATGCTAATAATATTTTTTTTTTTTTTTTTGCCTGTTGTTTCTCAAATTTGAGAGAAAATGAAAGCTGAAAAAATGCAGACCTTTTCATTTAAAAAAAAAAAAAAGTGAAGTTTGGAATTAAGTTCTAAAACTGTTTATCTATGTTTTTCAGTATTCCATTGTCAAAAACGTAAAAAGCATTATTTCACTGATTTGCCTTCGAACATTGCACTCACCAACCAGTCTGGTGTGGTAGAGCTAGTTAGTATTAGAACACCAGACAGTAAACAAGTCCAATGATGCTCATCTCTTTTGTTCACCAGGAGCAAGGTATGGAGCCAGCAGCAAAGAGAAGTTCAGAATGTAGAGTGGGTTTCCCTAAGTGATGGCACAGTGCTTGGAGTTTATGGCAAAGCTGTAATGACTGGAGAAGTTTCTAGAGTGGGCAGGAATGATAATTTTCATATTTTTAAAATTTAAGACCATGGATTCATATATTTGTACACAATTTTTTTAATTTTAAGAAATACTTTCAAAAGAAGAACTTTAACCACTACAAGTAAAATCAGAAAGCAAATGCAAAGAGCTGCAAAATGTGTCTATCAGTTACATGTTTTTAGGTGATATGTCTTTCATGTGAATTTGAAAGTTTGGTTTTAGGAATATTATAAAGCCACCAAGTTTTCTGACATGTACCTAGACATAAACACGAAGACTAATAGGTAGATGGAGATGAGAGCTAATTTAAGGCTGACAAATACAAAAAGAGCAAATTGTGGCTCTTACTTTGTTTCCCAGAATTAGTCATTTAAAAAGATAATGGCAATGTGGTGGTACAAATCACTGCTTAACAGCAAAGTTGGAAACCTGGGAATAGCATTGTGAGCTAAGAATATGTAACAGAGTAAGTAATATGCTTTTTTTTTTTTTTTTTTTTAATGTGAGATTTTTAAGCTCAAAGGATGATTGACAGTTTATATTACTAAAGAATTTTTCTCAGAATTCCTTTTAAAAACCTGTGCAGAAGTTATTTTAGAGTGTTGAACATATAAGAAGACTTCAGTTTAACAGAGTTCTGCTTTAGAATGCAATTCAAAAAGGCTAAATGTTTTAGAATAATTTAGGTATTTATACATGGAATTAAGTAATTTACTATGGCAAGTGTTTCACTGAAATATCTGAGAACATTTTGACAACTTTTGTACTGAAGATCATGAGGAGAGTTTATATGTATGTTATTAAGTGTAATGCTAGCTTGCATTAGCTCAATGCAAGGTAATGTGCGTGGAAGTTCCTATTCATTATTGACAGCAAAGCTTCCTGGTTTCAGATTTTTGTTTTGCTTTGTTTTGTTTTTGTTTTTATCCTTTCAGGAATGAGGTAAAACATTCAGAATCCTAGTGTTTAGGTTGTAGACTGTTCTTTAACCCCAGAAGAAAGGATTATAATAAGTAACAATTCAATAGGATACATATACAAGTGATTTGAAAAGCCACAGTCTAGGATTCAAGTTATTGTGCTGGCTGCACATAGGCCATTTTAGATCTGCCTGTGTGAAAATCTCCATGTGTTTAGCTGAGGGATGCAAGGTAGTGCTCAGGTGCGGTGCCAGGAAAGTCAGCCAACCTGGTGTTGTGCTGAGACTCTTAGCAGCTTCTGTCCTTGCTAACTCAAGCATCACTACAGTGCATTTCATTTAATAGTGGGGATGTGTCCAGCTGTGAAAGCAACTGAAGGATATATATCCTGTCTCCATATCTTTCTTAGCCTTTCCTGGATGTGTAACATAGGACTTTTAGGATGTGGGGACATTTACAAACTATGTTTTCATGCTTTATCTGGCTTTAGAGACTTACACCATATTTTAATAAAAGAATAAAATTTAAAATGTTTAACAGAATCTGAAGAAGATGTACATATTGCTTCTTTATAATTTTCTCATCATCTGCTAATTATGAAGTACAAAACTAATGGAGTATATCATACCAGCAAGAATCCTGTCAATGAGTGAACTATTAATACAGTTTTGTGGGGGATAAGGGTACTTGGATTAATTGCATGTGTGCCAACAATCTATTAATACATACTTTGTTCTATGTCTGGGACATACTGAACCTGCGAGATCTGTGCTGCACCAATAGTCTAAATGTGTATGATGAATCCTCATGGAGGATTTTCAGACATGCTGCTACTGCTGCAGGTATCTTGGACAAATGCTGTGAAGCTGCTACTATTGTAGTTCCTTTCTATCCACAGTTCTCTCACCCTCCTCAAAAAATGATAATAATCTGATTCCCACTTTTTGGTTTCCAAATATTGTTATTGCAAATTGTTTAATAGTGCAGCAGTCTACTTAACCTGTGCACTCTACAAGTGCGTTCTATACCTAATGCTAAAATCATGGTATTTCTCTACTAGCCTTAGATTGCTCATTTCAAAACATTGCACTGAGAATGAAAATGCATGCAGCTTTTACCCAGATCCTGACATCTCAAAACAGTAAACCTCTTACTCCTCTTCTGAGACATATATTTCCCATCTCCTCTGTATAGTTCTGCACATTCTTGTTTACAAGGAGTCTTGTATGGAGATGTGGGAAAACAGGGATAGTGTGAGTAAAAACTTACTTGAGAAATCTGGGATTGTTTATTTAACCACTTTGTTATTATATTCTATTGTTATTATATTATTGTATTTTATATTAACTATTATATTAGTTTGTTCTCTCCATATTAACTGGAAAAGAATAATTATATACAGAAACAGACTTCTCAGTCTAAAAATTATTCTTAATACTCATAATGTGAAATGATTTCTAGTGCTTTTGGAGAGAAAGAATATGGAAAAACCTTTGCGATGTTTAATTTGCAATATCAGTTAAACAGTTCACAGTGTCAGATTGAGAGGGCACATAATTGACAGTACTAGGCCTATTTTTTTATGTGAACAGTCAACCTCATGAAGTTTCTAAATGTGCTGATTTTCGTGAACCCTACTAGAGCTACTTGTGTACCCTAAATATAGTGGATTTGTTGAACAGATACAAACTACCCCTGCAGTGAAATTTGGAGTGAACAGCTCTGAGCAGAACCTGAGAAATGTCAAAGAATCATTGAAAGATTTAGGTTGGAAGGGATCTGAGGACTTGTGGTTCAAACCTTTTCCTTTCCTTAAATTAGGGGTTTTGAACACTTTGTCTTTGAACACTTGTCTACAATTCTAGACCAGTGTCTAAAGTCTTCTAATTCTTTTCAGATGAAGTCTGCAAGAAAAAAAAAAAAAACACAATGCTGTGTCTAGGCAACTCAGACCTACAAAAGTCATTACAAAAAGAGAAAATGGCAGAAAATAACATTAGTGATCATTAGTAAAGCTAATCACACAGAATTGGGTGCCTGAATTTAGCTAATTATTTTAAAATGTTTTACAGCTTAATAAACTTAAGTCACTCCAGTGGGGATTTGTTGTGAACAGCAGACTCAATCCTGCATTCAGTCCATTAGCTAAGGTATCTTTTTCTTATGAATAATGTTGTTTACATTTCTGTAGACTTATTCACAGTGGGAACACAGGCTATATGGAAATTGAAAGACTGTAGGGAAGGAGATAATGTAAATATTTGGAAGAAGCCTGTCTTCCTTCAGCAGTCTAGAGGAGAGCCCCTAATTAATTTGTAGTTACTTGAACAGATAACTATAACAAATAAATATAACAAGTGCTTATACTGAGGTGGCAAAAAGTTTGCATTTTAGCATTCCTGGATATGTGCTTGTGCGAAATTCTGCTTTCAAGATGAACTGTTGCATTCTATAATTATTGTTATCATAGAATTGTAGAATCATAGAATGGCTTAGGTTGGAGGGGACCTTAAAGATCAACTCATTCCAACCCCCTTCCATAAGCAGGGTTGCAAGCCACCAGAGAAGGATGCCCAGTATCCCATGCAACCTTGGACTTGGATCCCTCCAGACATGGGGCATCCACAAACTTTGGGCAGCGTATGTCAGCACCTCATCACCCTCTGAGTAAAAAATTTCTTCCTAAAATCTTGATCTTACCTCTTTTAGTTTGAAGCTATTCCCCCTTGTTCTATTACTGTCAGACCATCTAAAAAGTCACTTCCCCTGCTGCTTGTAAGCTCCCTTCAACTATTGGAAGGAGACATTTATGTCTCCCTGGGGACAGTCACCTCCTTCATCCTACTGACCACCCCTCTTCATGCAGCCCAGGATGCAATTGGCCTTCTGGGTTGCAAGTATACACTGCTGGCTCATGTTCAGCTTTTTTATATATAATAGTATTTGTGGAGAAGCTTTTATCAGTGTAAAAACGAGAAACCATTCTCTATAATTCTATCTTTTTGTTTCAAAATTGACTAAATTAGGAAACTGATACATAAATATTTTTACCAAGAAGCAAATACTAGTCAGTGTGGACCATTTGAGAAAAAAATGGTAATTTATGTGAAAAATGTAAATTTATGTAAAAATTTAGATAACTGTAAAAGGGAAAAACAAGCAAACAAACTAAAATCACACTTAGGATCCTAGGAAATTGAACAGAAAATTCAGAATATTTATATATAAGTTTCAGGAACTATGTTTTCTCAAGTACATTAAAAAAAAAATACCAGTCAGTTATAGTTTAAGTCCCCTGGTGGAATGCTCTTCTACTGCTTCCTGCTGCCCACACTACTGTCTGCTCTGAATTCTGGCATGTATCAGCTTGGTTTTCCATTACTAACATCTCCTGACTGCACCATTTATTCAAGTGGGACAAACCTTTTACCTCCAGAATACGTAGCAGTAATCAGAAGAAACTGAACTCCAGCCCCCATAACAAGTTTTCTGCTTGGTCGCCCCATGCAGCTGGCTCTGCTCATTATAGGTTAGCACTGTAGCTGTAGAGCCAGCCAGAACGTGTGTCGTGCGAGAGAGGATGTGGCCCCTTAATTTTTTTCCCTGATTTTTTTTTTTTTCTTCTCAATCTTGAAGCATTATTATTTCATGAATACGTTATTTTCCATCAAGTACTGGCAGTCTTGACATTGATAGGCAGTGAATCAATACTGTTATAGAATGATGAAGCCAAACTTGTTCTGCAGATCCACAGTGTGCCTGGTGTGGTTTTTCATTCTGGATGTAATAACTGCAATTTGAAGAATACCCCCACAGGCACTGATTGCATGCTTTATGAAAATCATAATGAATAATTTAATTAAGAAAGAAGAAACTGCATTGCTCTATTTTTAAAAGAAAAATTCACCCAACATGTTTTTTTCATTTTCAGCCTATAATAGCAATAACCATCTTTAGCTGAGAACATTTCCTGGGGCTTAATGGCCCATAGCTGTACTTCTTCAGGTGATCATCATCTCCCAGCAGTCATTAATCCCCTACAAATGCCCTGCATTTCAGTCATTAAATGTGCTTAAGAATGCTTCTGAAAATGAAATACTTCTATATTTAATGTGTCTTCCAGGAATAGAAGTGATCTTTTGAGGTGAGGAATGAAACGAGTTTAGTAGCGTGTCAGAGAAGTACTAATTATGACAAGTGGATAAGATCTGTTTCTTGAGGTAGCATGACAAAGAGTTTTTCCACAGTCAGAAGATATTGTCATTTTATGTGTGCCACAATTCGCATGGATCCCAATTGCATAACAGGCAAATCAGAAATGCAGATAGTTATTTAAAATTGTTTTTCTTCTACATCAACATTGCAGTGTAGAAATAAATCAAATCTCATGAAACAAGAAGAGCATGTGCCTACAGCACTGCTCCACTCCATAGCTGTAAAATTGAGTCATGAGGTGATGTACTCAGGTTTTACAAAGTACTTGTGATAACACAGGAAAAAAAAAATTAAAATTTTCTGAAACTCCAATAAACAAGTATTATGGTGAGAATTTTATGAGTCTTTCTTAAAAATGAGACCTATAGCACTAATAGTGTTACCAGAATTTCTAAATACACAGCCTATCCTTGGTCAAGTGAGAATAGTTGAAGAGAATTTTCCTTGAAAGAGAATTTTATTTTATCAGATTTGAGCTGTGTTACTTTCATGCTAGTAACTATGCAGTGTACATATAATTTGAGGTTGTACATGTCCCAGATGGGTTATGAGGGGGATCAGTCTTCATTCCATCCCATGCAGAATTAGTATCTCTTAGGTATTATGGTCATTTTTATTTATATTGCACATTCAGATCTCATGTACTTTGATGAATATGCAGATGAGGACAGTAGTAGGTTTGGGGTCCATACATTTTTAAATGTTGAAAGTTAAATGATGTTGATTTTAAAATTGGAGCTGTTCTAGTCAGTATTTTTATATTGCAGATAAACGTGAAAAAAATATTATAACTTGACTCAGAAAATCTTTTAAGTTTGAATTTTCTGTCCTTTCAAACAAACAAAAGAAATCACCTGGACAAAATGCCTTCTAGGAAAATTGAATGTTAATTCATTTCATGTTTACTTCAATAAACCATGACTGTCATATTTTTGAAAACTTTATTTCAAATGTGAGATTTATATTAGAGATTTTAAAACACAACATTTCACATATACACATGCAAAGAGTATCATCCTCTTCTTGCTTAGACAAAGCTATTATCTGAATTAGATTGAACCCTGCAAATATTCCTACTTATTCCCAAATTTTTAGCAAGCAAACTAATAATAATAATTATAAAACGTAGATTTCTTATTAAAATTCATTGGCTAGCAAAAAATGCAAGGAACAAAAACACTATTTTTCCTAAATTATTTCAAATCAAGTTTATATCTCAACACAACTGTTGGGGAATAAGTATCTATCTAAAGTACTGCAATTGGAATATTTCATTTACCATAGACTGTTTTTAAGACTACTTTAGGTATTTATATACTACCATGCAACTTGCAATGCTAGCCATGTTCAGACATTATTTGCCAGGAAAAAAAGTCAACATTTTTGCACCTACCTTCTGGCACAGCAGGTGTTATTGTCCTGTCTTATTGTATGTAATTCTGAGCGCTCCAAATCCAACCTCTATTACGAAATAGAGATGGTCATACAGGCTGCCAGTTACCATGTTTTGTTGCCATTCAGAAAGAACAAATGGAGACAAGAAGAGTAATAGAAAAAGAAAGCATAATTTCTTAAGGTGAATTTATCAGTATTACAATACTTCTGTAATTTTCCCCCTTAGGAGTTTCGTTCTTTTATACTCTCATGTTTACAGATAAATATAATTTTTAAAGTATTATGTATGTATAAAATGATAATGCTTATCACTTCAAATTTTGTGTTGTAGGTCTTGTTTTCCCTCTGCATTGCATTCTGGGGAATTCAAACTATGAGGCGGATTACTTCATCTAAAGAAAAACATCTCTGAAAGAGCAGATCTGACACCACTTGAATTACGGAAACAATGCTTGAGAATAACCTGAGTTCCTTGGAATTAATCAGCTATGACTCTTACTGAATCGTAGTCATTTTGCATATGATAGAAGGGGTTTGATTTCATATGAAGACTTGAAAGATTCATTGGGAAGTGAATTTATTTGATTTTTAAAATATTTACATCTCTATTTAAATAAAATGTTCATTCATAACATATATTTTTTGCAAAGTATCACCATGTCATAGAAGCCATGTAAAACCAATAGAATTTTTCAGTACTTTTATTAGTAGTTAACCATATGTGAAAAGTATTTTCAGAATAGGAATATTTAAAAACATATTTGTAGCAATCTGGTATAAAGCAACCGGCTGATATATGAATATCAGTTTTTCCATAATAATCATGAACAGTTTGGTGTTCCTAGCATACAGCTACATGAAGATGTATAGTTGTGGCAAGACAATTATTAAAAATATCATGATAAATTATCTCAAAATAGTGTGGGTTGAAATATCTTCAGAAAAGTTGACGGATATATGCATTTTATAACACAGGCTTTCAGTTTAGACTGAGTTATTTAAGGAGTACACCTGCAGTTGCCAACCTTAGATACTGATCAAGCCAGCACTTGCACACAAGTATCCCATTGACTAATGTTACTCACATGACAAAATATTTGCAAGGCTGGGCCCTTAATTCCTTGTAATTTCCTGTGGAGGTGATCTCAGAGGAGATGCACATCTTTCAGGAGCTGCTGGAAAGATGGTTTCTACTAAGATAGGAAAATTAAATACAAATGGTAAAGAGAGTCTCCAAACAGCAGGACTGGCAAAAATACTGGAGCTAGGTTGTTTTTCTTTCCTCACACTCTTCCAACTTCTACTTGGCTCCAGAACTTTTAGTAGTGTTTAAAGTCAAGTAGCTAAAAAATGCAAGCTGTCTTGCATGCTTCAAGCTAGCAATAATACTTGGATTAAAAATGGGATTGTTTTGTTTTTCTTTCATTCCATTTTCTTTTAGGATAGTAAGGGCATGCTAACCAACTTCACATATGAAACCAGCCTATTTTTAATTAATGCACTTTTTCAGTCTTTGGCCACAAAAGATGCCACAGACTATGTAATTGGATGTTTCCAATGAGTCATCATTCAGACATTGAACTTATATAAATGAAATTGCAACAGAGTTTAGTGGAAGTATCAGCATAATTTTATATAAATTTATATAAATTCTTACTTGAAACCACAAGTTTTAAGTTACTCTGCATTTGGATCAAGTGACTTTTCCCCATCACTAAAATATGCAACTGAGAAATTAGGTGTTTGTTCAATTAGATGTACTAAGATCTGGACTGCAAAGTAAGGATGATACCTTCTTAACTTTAAGGCGTGTTTAAATGAGAGATTTACTTGTGGATCTTCTTCACTGTAAATAATGATAAGATAAAAAAAATTGCCCCATGAAAGCAATAAAGGTAATCATATTTAAAGTACTTATTTAAAAGTTTAATTTAAACATTCACTCATAACCTGGTATAAGTAAATGTCTATTTAAGAAATGAGTAGATACGATTGTATACCCCTGAGTACAATCTCATGATTAACATACTTGTGCAGCAGCCAGGAATTTTACCATTTCTGACTTACCATCTCTTTGCCTGAATTTCCCCATCTATGGAATCACAGTGATGGCAATAATGATTGTGTCTCTTGCCATAATTAAAGTACAAAATTTGGATTGTTTCAATATAAAACTATTATTTGAGATTTAAGAAAATGGCAGAATCTGATTACAGAAGTACAACATGATCTACTAACATTTTAATTTATTTCCTAATTTAGTACACCTATACTTTAAAAATTTGGAACAGTGACATCAACGTTACCTCAAAAAAATTGAGGTCAGTTTAGTGACAGTACTATAATAAACAGGATATCTTCTTGTTTTCTCTTGGTTAGCTGAGGTAAAACTCTGTGTCTCTGTATTTCTTTCTGCAATGAAGTTTCAACTTTCTGTGTTACCAGTTGTTCTTAAAACACTGAAAATCTGCGTTTAAAAATCCACAGTCTTTGAAGGAAAATAGTGAAGATCTAAATTAAATTTTAAAGATATCATAATGAATTCCATTAACTTACATGAAGTAATCAAAGGAATGTGATTTCAAAAGTATATTCAGATTGAGATATACATATCTCATGCCTATAAGTTTTCAGAGATGTTTGGACAAAGCCCTCACTAATGTGCTTTAATTCAGCCCTGAAGAGGTTACACAGTTGGACTAGATGATCTTTGAAGGCCCACTCCTAGACCTAGAATAGAACTATACTATTCTATATAAATCACCATTTTCTTATTCTATCATTTATCTACAAAAAAATCACAAAATACAGATAACTGACAAATACAGAAGGAACAGTAGTTTAAGTAATATGTTATTCCAGAAAAAACAGTTGTACCTGTGTGGGATCCATTCTAATGAATTAAATATGCAAAATACAGACATGAGATATTATCTAACTGTATAATGTATATAATGTCTCTTAGAGAGACTGAACTCTACAGAAGCCTTACTTTTCTATCTTTAAAGTCTCTCACTTCTCAGCTTGATGGGAATTTGGAAATGAGACATTCCTCTGCCACCCCAATTTGGCCAAAATTTCTGAGGATACCTACCTCTGGGAATATCTTACATGTCTAACAGGGCTGAGTCCCTTTTAAAAACTTGTAACTTAGTCATTAAAACAGAGACCAAATTCATTTACTCTTTCCAAGAAATTTTAAACTTGTTTCCTACTTCCAAGGACTGTTGCCATTATGTATATTTTATTTGAAAATATGGTACAGGAGAGGAGCAACTTGAGAGAATGATTCCTATGGCTGGAGACTCAAAGAAGCTCATTGTATTGGGTATCCCAGTGTTCTGTATTTTATAGCAAAGTCCACTATGTATGTATAAGCAATTCTTCAGTTACAGAATGGAAGTTAGAGCTTGCTTTCCCAGAAAAGAGTTTCATGGACACGCTTGTAGAAACACTCTTGACTGCATCATTCTCCTGTTAGTTATGTGATAGGTTGCTATATCCCTGTTAAGCTGCTTCTCATAATTTTATAATAGAAACTATTTTAATTTTCAGATATCTTAAACTTTAGATCTAGTTCTACTGTCTCTATTTTTGAATTATAAAGAGGCTGTTGAGGCCAGCTGGCTAGTGAATTGAATTATGCGTCATTAATATGTTGCATAACACTAATTGAATCAAATAAATTCTGTCTACAAATATTGCTTATCATCTTCTTTCCTCACATTTTTAAGATTTCATGGCTGATTCATTTATTTGTCTACACTGTTTAGTTCCAACAACTGTAGGAGAATTATATGAGAGTATTAGTGAACAAAATATATATATATATTTTGTTTAACAGATGTTGTGCAAGTAACTGTTTTAGAGATTCACTGTTCTATACCTCTGGAAACAATAATGTTATGCAAGCTAAAGTCCTAGTATCACATGTCTAAGTCAGAAACATTATAATCACATTTGTAGTATATGCAGTATTGCTTAAGACTTCAATTTGGTTTTGTTTATCTTTAAAATTCCCAGTGTCACACACCTTTGGGAGAAAATCAACAATAAACAGAATCTTCTTTTTCTTTCAGCAAGTGTTAAACAGTGACTTCCCCGAGTCTTTCCAGCTGTTGTGTCACATCCTTACACAAGCCCTTGCCCAAAGTTTGTACACATCAGTATCATGTTAACTGAAAATCCAGAGGTAAGCAGCTGAATCCTTTGTTCCCTTGAGACCTGACTGTGCCACTGAAGTCACTGAGAATTTTGTTACTGTCCTTTGTATTGGAACATTCCCTAAGTAGAAACAAGAATGTTGCAATACTCACTGCAACTCAAGTGCATTAATTTAAAGCAGCATAGTTACAGAGCTACTTGTTCCTGTAAGTTGCTGCATGGTTTTCTTTGTACTATGTTAAAATCAGAGTCGTTAGGGGAATAAACAGTGACGTGAAGTTACAGCTGCATGTTCTACATTGCAGTTAGTAAGCCGCTTCACTCAAGTCTGTGGGATTATGGGCATTGTTACCTAAAATTTTCTAAAAGAAAGGAATTGATCACATGACATTTTGAAGTTTCTCTTTAAAGGCAAACAAAGACATATTTCTCTGAGCTTTCAGGATTTCATATTATATAATTAGACAGTACAAGGCTGAGTGGCACTGAAATGTAAGAGCTGTTTAGAATTTTCTTCTTAGATCTTTAGGTTTTGGTACATAGAGCTGTGACTCAGACATGGAGTTCATTAGGGAGAGCAAAAAATAATTAAAGCATTGCTGTATCTTGCAATATTATGCAAACTATGTTGCCCATAGGTTATGTTTTCCTTAAACTCTGCCTTCTAGAAGCCCATAAATGCTGATTTTATTTTGTTTTAATTATTTACATTTATTATGAAATGCTTCTAACTGCAGAAAACAAGTCATAGAAGTTTCAAAATCTAAAAGATAATAAGATTTTAGCAAATAATATTTTAAAATACTTTCCTTTTTAAACTAGTAATTACTCGAGGCTTGACTAGTGAACTCTTGGAATAGCTAATGCTGAAAATGGGAATGGGAAAGTGGGAAAAAACTATTCTTGGCCACTCCTTTTTCCATAAATCCTCTGGTTTCAGTATGAGAAAATATAATACTTTACTTGGGTTTCCTGGTTCTCTGCTTGTATTTAGGCTATTAAGTTTGGGATTAAAACAAAATAATCCATAGAACAGACACTTCAAGGGCCCAGGGCCCACTACCCTAAGTCATACTGGGTTGTGTGGCTTCTCACTCCTACCAGGTGTGTTCAGTGCAAACGAGATATATTGTATACTTCAGGATTCTGTGTTTCTGAAAAGAGTGTAAAAATACGGAGTTCAAGACTAAGATGCAAACCACAAGGTAAAGCAAAATAAGCTATCTCCCATATTGGAGCAGGCTTCCATATTAATAGGGCCAATGGAAAACTTGGCTCAATCCTTTGTCATTTTTGCCCCACCTATGGAAAACAGCAGAAAAATGTGGAAACATTGTGTAAGAATGAACTGCTGAGTGTCCTTGTGTTTATGGTTTGGCAAAGAAAAGTGATACAAAATGAATCTTCTCCTCATTCCCCTTTCTATATTTTTTGTGCTTTGTCCTTTACTTCAGCCTGTCTCTTCCCTCCTGTGTTTATTTACCAGAGCAAAAAAAAAGTGTCTTCCTTGCGCTTTTTTTTTTTTTTTGTCAGTTGGGTTTTATTTATTTTTGTTTTGTTTTGTTTTTGTTTTTTTCTTAATGTGTAGATCAACCTAACAATACATTTTATACCCACAGAGAAAGTTATATTTTTTATTGGTGAGAGCCAAATATATTTATCTAAAGATGACTACTTTACTGTTCTTATTAGTCAACGTTATATTCATCTGCTAATCAAAACACACAGTACAGTGCTCATATATTTTTAATGTTACATTTATTTATTTTGTATATGTCTGCCTAGTTTCTCTAATGACTCATTTTCTATTTCCATGCCAGTAACATAGCACAGTCCTTTTTCCATTTTCTACTCCCTTTACTGATTCTTTGGTACTAATTCCTTCTTTTTTTTTTTTTTTTTTTTTTTTTTTTTTCTCATCAGTGCTGTGCTTTAGCTATCACTGGATGACTTTGCCTTAGGAAGTACTACTGCAGTTTTTATGCACTATATTTTAACCTGCTGATTTTAGTGTAGTGGAGAAAGAGTCCAGTAGTAATAATGCTTGATTAAACAGAGTTTGAATGAATGAAGAAAATCATGGAACATTTCAAACACTACGGAATTTATGATGATTCTCCTACTTAGATTTTTCCATAAACCTTGAACATGTGTACTTTATCTGCACATAAATTACAATTATAGAAATATTTGCCAAGAAATAAAAATACCATATGAAGACAATTGAATCACATTTTTTAGATTGAAGAATAACCTATTAACTTACTGTGTGTGATCATGTCTCATGATGGTGTCTATCTGCATTGAGGTCACAAGCCTTTTCTTTTAATATAATGGCAGTGCTTCTGTGCTTCAAGTAGCGGCTTTTGTGTTTTCAGTTCTGACAGCCTTTTACCTTCTCTCCACTTATGACTCATAGCTGACTCATTACCTTTAATCATTCTGAAAGCACAGATTTTATTTTTACTCTTCTGTTAATCACAGTGCAAGAAAATGCTTTGAGAGAGGGTGATGTATTGTAAACTGCATCATTGTAGGTACTCTAAGTACTCCAGTTCCCTGTGCATTACCACAAACTGAATCCCATAGTGATGTCTAACAGGGAAGCCTGGTGATCAGGGATTGGTGGGAGAAATAAAAGGGTTGATTCTGAGACTGTAACACCAATGTTTGCTATTGAAAATCAGATTGTCTTTTATTTTCTTATATAAAAGATATTTTCCATTAAATATTGCTGTTATAGAAGAATAATATACTCTTGTCTTCATGGCTAATAATGAGATAGCTGATTTTTTTTTTTTCTGCATTAGCAGTGTTTCTGCAATGAGAAAAATCTTAGAGTATCTTCATGCCTATGATGTTTCTTACATACATATCACCATACCACTTAAGCAGCAGAGATCATTTGGGACGTATAGAGACCCTGCTGAAACAGACTTTATCTCATGTCCTTTTTTAGCAGGGTGAAATTCGAACTTAAGAGGGCCAACCCAAACTGCAGGACCATGTTTTCCACTTGAACTTTTTATTTTTTAATGGTTTTAGCAGTGAAGAGATTTCACACAGTCCTCATCCTCAGTTTCAGTGCTGCAGAAAGAAAACAAGAAGTTCTCCGTGAAACTATGCTTTAAGTAAATGTAAACCAAATGGGTCTTCTAATCCACAGTAGGGTTTTTTCTGCCTGTCAAGAAGATGAAATAATATGCTGGTGGATTTAAGCATTTTTCATGTATTTGCAATGCACATTTTCACAGTCCTGTCAGATTTTGTTGCATTTATTTGCAAGATCATGAAATTAGGTAAGACGTAGCTCTGGCCAATGAAATATAAAAAGTGTCCACTAAAATGCACTATAGAGTACACCACCTATCATATTTCTCTTACTGAAGAGGATGAGTATACAGGTTTGTATACAAAGCTTGTGAATCATCAGCAGAAATCAATTCTATCTGGTAGATGCAGTGAATTTAAAATATATGTATTTTTTTCTTTTTTTTTTTTTTCCAGAAAAGAAGAAAGGTTAAAATAATATTTTTTTCTAGATACTATTTCACAGATAAAGTTGTTGTAGGCATTGTAACACAAACTAATAGCTATGGAGCCAATTTTTTTCTGTGTATTGAAGAAATTCAGAAGTGACTTGCTGTCAGATTATAGGAGGAAATAGCATTAATAATAGCTAATATTACTGTTAGTAAGTGTTAATAAGTGTTAGAAAAATTGATAATTCTATTATTAATATCAGTAAAAGTAACTCAGCGGTTCAGCTGCACAGTTTGAGCTCCATCAAAATTGCCAAAAATGTGCAATGGGATGTTTTTGTTTTTTCTGGAAGATTTTCTGGAACTTATGGAAAATGTAGTTATTTGGTCTAAATATATTCTGTGGAAAATACTCAACTGTAAGACCTATTTTCCTGTTGGGAGGTTTCAGAGCAACAGAACTAGTAGTGCTTGATTCCTTGGGCATGTCTGGTTAGAAGACATATATTTGGTCTCTAAAATGTGGAAATTTATTCCTGAATTCACATAGAATAGAATATGTAGATACAGTTTTCTAGAAGGCATAGTCATATATTTCAACTACTCTCTAGTACTTCTGGAGTTAAGTATTTCTTAAGTTATTACTAACTTCATATGCAACAGACACAAATGTTAAAAGGGGTCAAAATAATAATATACATGGCTCTTCTTGCTTTCTGTTCCTCTGGGAAATAGTTTCTGATCAGGAAAAAGTGATAGAAATATATAGAAGTATATTTCTTTCTTTCAAGCTCTCTGCAACTTATTTGCTTGTCTGGAGAAAGTAAGTTGTTGTTTTTTTTTTTTTAACCATGCATTGGATGTCTTATCAACCTTTTTCCTCATCAGCTTTTCATAGCTGTGGATGAAACTAAAGGCTATATACAATTATGTACTCCAAGTGTTTGAGAATCTCTGAATTCCATTAATGATTTTGCTGTGCTGTAGCAGTCAATATTGGAGGCTTCCGACTGACTTTTTTTTTCACTGTATTCTTTGAATGGTCTCCATGCCATTCTTACACCTTCTACAGGAAAACAACACCAGTTGGGAAAGCCAGCTAAAATGTGGACCCTAGCACCATGTTCATGGGTTCATGGGTATGGATTACTTGAGAGTTATGCTGTGCTTCTTCTATCTGCTTTCTGGCTGCCCACTTTGCAAAATTTCTGGAGGCAGTCACTCAAGTAAATTCTGATTTCAAGATAGAGAGTCTCCCAGATAAGGTTCCTGCTGTCAGCAGCACATGAGAGAAGATTAGTGAGAGACCCTTCTCCAACAAGAACTAGCAGGCATAAAGTAAATGAAAAAGCACCTTGCTGTGTTTTAAGAGCTCACTCTACACTCTATGTGCTCAGGTGCTGTAATTTCTGTAGGATAGAAACCCTTCTGCCTGAAGGATTGCTTATTCTTAGCACTCTTCAGCGGGAGCTGATGCTTTTTATCTTTGGGAGGTTCCCATCAAACCACAGTAATACTGTTATTAAAAATGTAATAATAATTAGATAAGAAAGAAGCAAAAGCTTGTTCATATTTCAACAGTATTTTACTAAGAAGAGTGCAATCCTTTGCTGACATAAGTTGAGTAGCTGTACTAACATTTGTGTTTGGTTGTTTGTTCTTTTTGGCTCATTCAAAAGTCTCACATCCTAAACTCATCAAACTATGGTTCAGCTGAACTCTCTGTAAGAAATGATTTAAAAGGTATGTGCAGTGCCATATTGTAAGTTCTGTGGCATAGAGCAAAATTTTATTTTAAAGATTTTTGCATTAATATACCAAAGTTCCCTGGAATGGAAGCCACAGATTTGTCACTGAGAGAACATCTGAGTCTTTGAATTAATGCATAGGTCCAAGATTCTAGGCAAAGAACTTTATAAAGAAGTAATGGTGTCTCTATGTTGGAGAAGTCATTTGCAAAAAATTATTCAAGTGTGTTTGTCTCTTCAGTCCTTCTGAAAATTGATGGTAAATATACTAGCAACTTTTTGGACATACTCGTTACTCAAAATAACTCCCAACTGGAACAAGGTTCACAAGCAGAGCATATACAGCCTTCAGGAATGAACATGGGACCTCTTTGCATTGGATACTGACATCTTGTGGTACAGTTTTTTAGGAGGATAGATCCTAATTTTGCACAACTTTAACCAGTACAGATAAAATTAAAATTACATTCAAACAGTGGGCTTGCAGATATTTATACCAAAAAAAAAAAAAAAAAAAAAAAAAAAGGCACAAGTTTTTTTTTTGTTTGGTTTGTTTTTTTGTTGGTGGTTTTTGTTTTTTGTAAAGCTAGAAAGATTCACATCCTCGGCTGTATTCCCCAAAATTAGGAGATTACAAAATATTTTATAAAGTAGCTTGATTGGTATTGTCATCTCAATATCATGTAGTAGAGTTGAAAGAGTAGCTGCATCAGGTTTTGCTACATTATTCCAAACAGTATAAAAACAAATTCAGAACAATGAAGTATTTCAATATTTGTATAAACAATAGGCTTTTTGAGTTTTAGAGATTTGAGAGAGAGGGCGAGGAATCTGTGTTCTCAATACAAAAGTTGAAATTTTCATCCAGCTTGGGAAATAACTCTGAAATCATTTTACTCATAAGGTTCAGTTATCCATTTCAAGGAGCACATGCAATTCCAAAAGCAATCATAAAGCTTCTAAGCTGACATGATCCAAAACAACCAGAATAAACAGTGATTCTAAAATACATTGCTGTAATGTGCAAAGTGGGATAAAGAAGAGGTAAGTCATTCATTATAGCTGGATCAGAAAAGAACAAAAAGCAAACAGGAAAGTGCTTACTAGCCCAGGCACTCAGTAGATTCAGACTTTCATATTCTGTGAAATTATTAGATATTCTTGATCTAATAATGACAGTTTAAAGAGTGAAAAGATGTACAACTGTTTGGTTGTCAGCTCCTCATTTAAATGCCTATTTTAAGGAATTCTGCTCCCAAGCTGATATTTGATGCAGTCTAGTAGGACTTTCCTGCTGCCTCTTTTATTGACTGCATTACACAACGAGCTCTCTTTTATATTTTGATAGTGACATCTATTGGAATTTTGAAGAATAATCTTTTGGAAAAAAAAATCCATACCTGTATTAGTAAAAGTAATTTTTCTGACAACTAAATTAAAACAAAAACAGATAGATAACAGTCATCAAAATGTACACAAGAATGAAAATAAAAATTAAAAAAAAAAAAAAAAAAGGCAATAGTTCATATCAGTTTAAAGGTCAAATCACGCCTTTTTCTCCTTTCTGATGATGGGTGAGCTTACAAACTCATCCATCTCTCATTAACCAAAGTTGCAACTTTGAAATAAAAGAAATATAGGATCTTATTGAATCTGTTCTAGATACATGAAAGACTTTGACAGCTATCAACAATGTCAGCTTTAATAGAGTGAGTACAATACCAGTTAGCCAGTCAGCAAAGTTTTGACAAACAACTGAAGTCTGTGCTGTCAGGAGCACAGAATCATCCACATCGGTTAGAATGCGAGCAGTTCAATTTCTTTCTGAATAAGCCATGTTCACAGCTCTGGGTTATATTGTGAATATGGGGCAAGGATACTGGTCCTAGAGGACCAGGTTCAAAGGAGTGAAAATGGACTGTAACGTAAGATGCATACACAATAAATAAATGTGGCCAATGTATTTACATTTTTTTAAATGTACATGAACAATGAGAATGGTAGTGCTTGGTCCCTGGTATCAGTAGCAAACAGCCCTGAGTAGCAGTACTTCACAAAACCTCCAATTAGGAGATTCAAAGTATGGAAAGACAGTGTGTGGTGGCACTCACAACTGCCAGGAGAGCCTATTTCCTTTCTACCAGTACCAGATTCCCTTCATTTACACCAGATAAACAGACTTTATTTTCTTCACACCATGTCCTTCAATAATATCCATGATATTAAGAAGATCCTAATACTTTGTATATTTGCTAGAGGTTGTGCCTTTGCAGCCTTTCTCTTCTATTCTTCTTTTCTCCATGGATACAATAAATATTTGCTGGTACTTCTTAAGGATTAAAGAAGTAGCACATTTCTCTCATGCCTCAGATTACAGATTTTGCTGTTTTGGCTGTTTTGCTTATAATGGTTTTCTTTTATGAGTAGGGTTTGGTTTTTTTCTTTGTTTTCTTTTTTTGTTTTCTATTTTATTTTCTTTTGGAAATGTTTTATTAATTGATCTCAAGTAATTCTGATTATTATTTTTTCCCTAAAATATTAAAGATTTTAATTATGTTTTAGTTCTTCCTGGTGTTGTTTCTCATAGCTTATGTTATGTTTTTGCTCTTATTTATCCTCGCGTTTCCTCACCAGTCTCATTGTGGTTTACACTTTAATGACTCTATTGTGATAATAAAAACAAGGCAGACAAGGAGCTAGTCAGGCAGAAATCCTTCTATGAAAGGAAAAGATGAAATATGATCTTACAATAGCAAACATAATTGAATCAAAGGATCTGACTGCACAAGTACTTTATAATGCCTCAGATAACATGAATGTTTTCTGAACTGCATATTTTTCACATTTCTATTATAAACACTTTCTTACACCAAATAAAATGATTGAGAATATCTTCAATTTCTGTTCTCAAAGCAATAATATATCTATTTCTTCTGCTGCTGCGGGAGATATGTTCAGTTTTTACGGACAGAATTATGTTCTCCATTTTTACTCATCTCCACTCTCTTCAGCCTTTACAGATCCTTAGGGAGAAATGAATGCTAATGAAATTGTAAAAACAGTTTTTATGATGAAAATATATCCAAATTCATCTCACTTTTCATTTATTCAATAAGAATGATATCATACAATTTGGTGCCTTAATGCTATCTGAAAAAGGATAATATAGCAAAATATCAAGTTAGTTAGCCAGTATATTTTAAATTTTCTGCATATATACTGTTAGAGAAGAATAATCCTTTGATTTGGTACTATATGTGTTTGATTGCATAAGCAGTTTCAGTGATGGCATTTCACTGAGCAAATGATGTAGAATCAATTTTAGCCATCTATCAGTGCTTTCAATATCATTGATTGCCAAAATGAATATAAGGACAGAATACTAGAAGGTACAAATGAAAGCTTCTTTCTCTAGGCTTGAGCATTAAAGGAGAGATTTCTTTATCTGAAAAGAGTAAAACTCTAAAATCTGTGCTGGGATTATGGCAAATAAACTGTAAGAAACAGCATGTAGGGGCAGCACAAAGATATTCATAAACTTGTTCTTATATGGTCAGGCACTTTATTGTGGCTGGCCATGCCCGAGCAGAATTAGAAAAGATATTCTAGACTTTTCTGTACTGTTCTTCTTATCACTCAGTTGGATGCATTAAGTTCAGAAATGTTTCTGATAATACTTGCATGATGCTCTGATAGTAATTTTCTTGAAGGATCATAGAATCATAGGATGGTTTGGACTGGAGGGACCTTAAAGACCATTTACTTCCAACCCTGCTGCCATTAGATCAGGGTGCCCAAGGCTCCATCCAACCTGGCATTGAACACTTCCAGGGATGAGGCATCCACAAGTTTTCTGGGCAAGCTGTTCCAGTGTCTCATACTAAAGAATCGCTTCCTTCTATCTCTTTCTTGTATCAGACACCATGATAAATATTCTCTCCCTGTCTTTCATATAGGCCCCTTACTGGAAGGCTGCAATGAGGTCTCCCTAGAGCTTTCTCTTCTCCAAGTAAAACAAGCCCTGCTCTCTCAGCCTTTCCTCATAGGAGAGTTATTCCAAACCTCTGATCATCCTCGTGGCCCTCCTATGGACCCACTTTAATATTATGGTATGAGAGCACAGGGCAGAGACATCCTGCCAAAGTCAATCCTGTCTTGGACCTCAATAGAATTCAAGAGGGCTTAAAAAAATAAAAAGAAACTGAAAATGTGGAGGTAAATATGAGGCAGAATAAAATGTGGCATGAGTTAACTAAAGTGAGAATGTCAGAATAATTTGCTGCCACTTCTACATGGAGCAGCTGATTTCTTACACGTGGAAAACAAAATGCATTTCATTTATCAGCACTTTAAGAAACGGTTTTATATGATGCCACATAGGACATTATTAGCCGAAATGGGAGAAATTATGATAAATGTAAGAATTGTAAGGCACATGAAGTAATATGCTAAACAGGTGACTAGATACATTAGTCTAAAGAAAAGCCTGCTGAATTGGAATATGATGATTTTCTGTGATGTGATGTTTATGTTCTGTAAATTCACAAGTAGAAAGGGCATCAGTGGGGGATGATCAGTAGCTTTTTTAATTCTGTAACATCGAGGTAACGTCAAGTGAAGTTGTAGACTGTTATGTTCAAAACAAGGTGGAGTAAAATTTCACCTGACTTAATTAAAGTGTGAAGTTTACTGGTTTAGAATTTTATAAGTATGAAAAGGTTTCATTAATTAAAAAATAATTAGAATTTATGGATAAGTTTATGGAATATAGAAATCTATCATGGTCTATTCAACACACACTCAATAAGATCATCTACTATCCCAAAACATTTAGGTTTGAATACAAACTTCTGTCTCACTCAATTTACCTGTTCTAATTTTCTTAGGAGCTGACAAAAAGAACTCTACAAGATTCAGTCTTGAGGCTAGCATTACTTCACTTTTCGCTAATTACCTTGGCAGACAATATTTGAGTGCAGAAATGAAAATTAGCTGATAAAGCTGAACGAAAGATCTGGATATAAAGTAATCTTAAGAAATGGAATAGCTGAAAATGAAACTTAATAATACAAATTGTGATGTCATTTGCTGAAGGACTAATGATAAAAATCTGCTGTTAACTCAAAACACAAATGGTAAGTGATGAAGAAGGATGACAAGGTCTTGCTGGTTAGCTCGAGGAGTTTCTAAAAGGCTGTGCATGAGAAAGAAAACTTTGGTCAGGAAGGTATTAAGTCAAAATTTTCCTGTTAAGATAAAAAAGCACTAGTTCTATTTTTTTACTAGATGTTGATGAGATACTATCCATAATGCCATAATAGCATATGCAGCTCTATTCACCTATACTCGGGGGCAACAAGACTGAGATTGCAGAATGCTTTTTAGTTTGAAGAAATAAAACAAAAACTCAGACATAATATGATTGCATTTCCTTGGATATCTGTGGGTGTGGCTGCAACTGAGATGGTTTAGTTATTCTTATTCAGAGTGGGGGTCTTCTTGAAAACAAAAAGATGGAATTATTTAGCTGAATAAAACTTCAGTCAGGCTGGATGTCACTCTACACAAAAAAAGTTAAGGTGTTATTCCATATTTGAAGCTGTATGGGAACTGTTGAGTCACAGCCTGAACCACTGATTGATCAACTGAAGTGAGTACCAAGTCAACCATAGGAGGAGTGCATGTGAAGGCACTTCAGCCGTGTGACCTGAAGGGGTGGAGCCTGTCTGCTCCTCTCCTAGACCCCATTTAAGGGCTGACTGGTGCTAGGGCACGTTCTCTTTCTGGAGATTCCTCCTCTGTGGAGCATTTTCTGTGAACCTAGATCTTCACATACAGGTGAGCATTCCTTCCCTGTTTGTTTTCCCATTTTCACCATAGTAATCTTTCTAGCTGTAAACCGACTGTAACAGAAGCAAACCAGGAGACGACAGGAATTTTGATCCCAATTACATGTATGTTGGCGAGTAACACTGATTGAGACAATATCAACAATGATAAAAGTAGTAGGAAATTAAGATTTCAGATTTTGTATCCCCTTATTTCTACAGTAGTTGCTACTAAGAAGTAGAAATGAGACTCTTCTAAGTGAGTGCTGGTTTATATTCATATGGAATACAACCTTTCTATGTAACAGCAAGTGAGACCAAGGTAAAAGCTTTTTTTTTTTTTTTTAATGGGATTTCATTCTTTCAGCAACAAGATAATGAAGGATGATACACACGTATATATTAATTGCAAGCGATTCTGTCATCCTCACCCTAGTGTGCCCTTAATTCTCTGATAAAATTTGTATTTAACTGAGGCCTTATCTTGAGATACAGTCTTGAGACTGTGGGCTTTATTTATGTGGTATAATGCTTTATATATATAAGTCCTGAATTGATTTACGTTGATACACTTACTGTAATGTATTCTTTATGCAAACATATCAAATCATGTTTGCTAAACTGCAATCAGAGGTCTTAGTTTCCAGTATGATTCTGTATTTCAGTGTTTTCCATTTTTTTCTTTTCTCTTTTTCCCTGCAGTGTAGGCTAGATGAATTATTTATTTTCTTGGAATCTTAAATTGTACTTCATTACTCTGTAACCGTTCTACTTTTGTTTAAATACTTCAGAATAACACTCTTTATAAACAGAGTTGTTGCCATTTGTCTAAGAAAGAGATCAGCAAAAATAAAGATGTTTTGTTGAAGAAAGAATGATGTAAATTTATTTTATTTTTTACTAATTGTGGTAAAACTTTGTCATTATTCTTTCTCACCCTCCCCTCCCTCCCCCCCCCAATTGCTTGTATTGCTCTAAGACACGTGGGGTCTTTGAAATTCATTCAATATTTGTTACTGTCAAGAAATTGAATAACCTATTCTCCTTCTTGTCACTGCATTTCATTTACTACTTTGATCTCCTTCAAGATGTCGCTTGATGCAGCATTAATCCATTGGCTTATCACTATTAAAGTATTTCACAGATTTATTCTGTTGCTAAGCTCCTAGATAAATTAATCATATGACCTTAGCAGTTCGTCTCTGTTAACACTGTAGCTGTTTTCCCTCAAAATTTCTTTATTGGAATGGTAACAAAAAGTAAGTCTTAGTAAGACTCTACACCTGAACATTTGTAACTAATTGGGCTATTAGCAAGCTAGGTCTGGGGCTTCCCATTCTCACCTGTCTTTTTACTAGTATACTAAAAAAGGTATTCTAAACTGCAGGTAAGCATTATGATATGCTAATGCAATTGTATAAATAGAGAACATTTTTTGCTTTTGCAATCTGCTACGTAAACAGAATTATTTCAGTATTTCTAATGCTTTAAATTTTGTGTGTATGTGAGAGAGAACTCTAGCTAAGAGCCAAGCTTTCTTGATGGTTTATTTTTGGTTTTGGATTTTTTTTGTTTTTTGTTTTTTTTTTCTCCTTTTCTCTACAGTTTACTGATTATTTTTTTTCTCTTTGCCTTATTTTCACATCCTTCTTATGGAATCTTAACAGAAGGATGAAGATCTGGTGTTTTTCCTTTCCTAGAAATAGATACTTACTTTTGTTGAGTATTATTCAAATACTTGGTAGAATAAGAGTATTCATGCTGAAAACTTACATTCTCAAGAATTATCTGTAGACCTTTGAAGTATCCTGTAATCAAACCTGAATTTGTAGAGAAGGAAGTATTGGAAAGCTGCAGATGGTGATGATGGTGCCCACAGTCTTTCTTCTGAGTCTTGCTAATGACCAACTGGTCCAGACAGCTGTTGCCCTCATTGTTTACCAGCATATCCCAGAAACAAGTCTGATTCGAGACAGCCAGCATGGTTTCACGAAGGGCAGATTGTGCCTGACCAATCTGGTGGTCTTCTATGATGGAGCAATGGCTTTGGGGGAAGGGTGGTGGATATCATCTACCTGGACTTCTGCAAGGTGTTTGACATGGTCCCTCACCACATCCTTTTCTCTAAATTGGACAGGGGTGGATTTGAAGGATGGACTGTTTGATGGATTAGGAATTGGCTGTCTGGTCACAGCCAAAGGATTGTGATCAGTGGTTCTGCGTCAGGGTGGAGGCTGGTCATAAATGGTGTTCCTCAGGGGTCAATCTTGGGACCGGTGCTATTCAACGTCTTCATTAATTACACAGATGATGGCATTGAGTGTATCCTCAGCAAGTTTGCAAATGACACCAAGCTGAGCAGTATGGTCGATACATTGGAAGGAAGCTGTCCAGAGCAACCTGGACAGGCTGAAGGAGTGGGCCCATGAAAACCTAATGAGATTCAGTAAGGCCAAGTGCAGGGTGCTGAACTTGAGTTGGGGAAATCTGAGTATTATACAAACTGGGGGAAGATCTCCTTGAGAGCAGTCCTGTGGAGAACGACTTGGGGGTCCTGGTGGTTGAGAAGCTGAACATAAGCCAGCAGTGTGTGTTTGCAGCCTGGAAGGCCAACTGTGATCTGGGCTGCATTAAAAAAGGGGTGGCCAGCAGGGAGAGGGAGGTGATTGTCCTCCTCTACTTGGCTCTTGTGAGGCCCCACCTGCAGTACTGGGGACCTGGGACCCCCATTACAGGAAGGATGTGGAGCTCTTGGAGCAGGTCCAGAGGAGGGCCACTAAGATGATCAGAGGGCTGGAGTACCTCTCCTGTGAAGAAAGATTGAAGGAACTGGGCTTGTTTAGCTTGGAGAAGAGAAGGCTCTGGGGAGACCTCATTGTAGCCTTCCAATAAACTTGAAGGGAGCATATAAACAGGAGTGGAAATGGCTGTTCACGAGGGTGGATAGTGATAGGACAAGGGGGAATGGTTTTAAACTGAGACAGGGGAGGTTTAGGTTAGATATTAGGAGGAAGTTCTTCACACAGAGGGTGGTGACACACCGGAACAGGTTGTCCAAGGAGGTTGTGGATGCCCCATTCCTGGAGATATTCAAGGCCAGGCTGGATGTGGCTCTGGGCAGCCTAGTCTGGTGGTTAGTGACCCTGAACATAGCAGGAGGGTTGAGACTAGATGATCATTGTGGTTCTTTTCAACCCAGCCCATTCTATGATTCTATTCTATGACTATTGTGCAATCTTACTGTGTATTATTTTGCCTCTACTCATTTTTTATCCCTTTAGGGGAGGGACCTTATTATTAAGTAAGGCTATGAATGTGAATGGCAATATAAATATAACTATAATTCTCTCTCTGCCTATTAATTAACTTACTATAATTTGTATCTCAGTATGTGTCCTGGGCATTATTTTTACTGAAATATGTCATTTTTCATTAGTTTAAATGAATATTCATTTAATTTCCTATCTCACCTCTGAGCCCATTTTGTGAATGTCAAGATTATTCTTACATCTGAGTCTTAAATACTCCCCTTATTTTAGTATCATCTGCAAATTTAATGATCTAACTTATTAGAGCTTTATCTAGACCATTGAATAAAATATGAAAATATAGTGGTGTTCATGTACTGCCTCATGGGATTTTGTTTCTCAGCATCTGCCTTTCTGTTTTCTCTCCAATCTTTTTTTTTTTTTTTTTTTGTGGTAATGACTGGTACATTGTTTTTTCTGATTACTGAAGGCACAGAACTGCATCAGATGTTGAGGCCATTGAAGTTGTTACAGTTCTATAGGAAAATGCAGGTGCCCCCCCAAAAAAAACTAATGTTCAAAGACTGGAAAGAGTTCACCTTCAGATGTGAACACAAGATTACAAGTGCTTGACATTGGAGAAAAGTTTAAAGCCTATTTTAAACAAAGATTTACTCTACTCAGATAGAAAATTTCTTAATGATAACATTGATCCATCATTTTGAATTTCCTCTGAACCTTTAAAAAAAAAAAATCCAGCTATGTCAAGCCTGTTGGTTTACCTGACCTAATAGTGTTTTTCATTTTTTGTTTAGAAGTAACTGGATTTCTCTAACATGATTTACTCTTTCTATATCCTCATGACTCATAATTATTGAATTTTGCTTATATAATTATATCCTTTAAACTGATGTATAAATGTAACATCTTTGTCTTAAAGATCATACTCTGAGGCATGAAACTTCATTGATTTATCCTTGTAGATAGAGGACTAAAGGCATTTGTTACAGGAATGGGCAGCAGTCAGCTCTGAGAGAGAATTTTGACATTTAGAGGGAATTTATCCTATTTTTACTGAGGAAGTGTAGAGAATGATACTCGTGGACTTAGAGCAGAAGGGGTAATCTGAGTGTCAGCTTGATCATGCTTTCTGTAAGAATTAAATAGTAGTGCACACAAAGATGTATAATTTCCTAAATCAGCTTTCACTCTAGTCTGGATGTTAGTAGGGACTTTTGAGGATGGCTTGTTATTTGTGTAGGGTGTTTTTTATTACTATCTTTTGCGTTTGAGTTGTCTACATTACTGTCTTTTACAAAGAGTGAAAATCGAGGTGTTGAAGCTTTTTAACTAAGCCTGTGGGGAAAAATGATTGAGAGGATATTTTTGTTAATGCAGGAAACAAAGAAAGAAACCCAAACAGGCTGGCTTTAGATAGTCAGTCAGATTCAAAGCAGCCAAAAGGTGATATTTCTTCTGTAACTGATCTGTAGAACCCCTTGTCACAGAATAAGGAATGAGCTAAGACCTCATGTTAGTTGCAAGTAATCAATGTCTTCACCATGAGCTTAGTGACAAAAAGAAACTGCATGCTGCTTGGGGTGGTTTAAGATGAAGGACTGAAAGGGTTGGAGGCTGAGAGAAAGCTGAAGAGTGCTCTGTTCTTTTATCTCCTTATATGTTGGCTTTTACATTGCATTTACAGTTGTTTTTGTGTTGGTCCAGCTGCAAAAAGCAACAGAAAAACTATTCTCTTGACTGTGGGGAGAAGTCACATCTGATGAATTCATGTTTTCATCTATTCCCTTTTTCTTTCTGACACGGTCAGCAAGATGTACCCTTAAGTCCCAGCAGCTGCAACTTTTACAGTGTGATGGTGTTAGAAACTGCCAATATTAGACAGTGTTTACTAGCTATAGAGACACATTTCTGTGGTGAGGTTGCTATGTGGAAGAAACCTCTTAAAGGAAGAAAGAGGAACTTGGGCTGCGTAAATCTCAAATGATCACAGTGCTGTCCTTCAGACTTTTCGTAAGTGCAGCTTGATAAGGTAGACATACTGTGCACTACACATAAGAAATAAAAGTAATTTTGAGGGTGTTGTTAATAGTGGGATCCAAGAGTTTCCCAGCCTTTTTAGTTAGCCAGCAGGAGCTGTATTTTCTTTGCAGGTACTTAAGGAACACTCCCACACTAACGCAATTTCCTGCCCTCCTATTACGTCTTCCATCTTACAGGATCTTGAGAGGGGAATGAAAGGAGGCATTAAATCTTTGTTTTCACATCTTGCACATCATAGCCTGAGAACTTACAGTTCTGTAAGGTTGTGCCTGTTGGTGGGTGAACTCTAAGGAAAAGGTTTGGGAGAAAACAGTTTTATGAGATTCAATAGCCTTTAGTCATCTACAGGACCTTTTGCAAGCTGATATATCTTATTAGCAGTGCTGATTAGCAGTCAGATGATACCCAGTTAGATTCAGTCTTATATTTTTATAACTATTTTTAAGTCACAGTGGAGGAAGGGAAAGTACAAGGATCCTTCAAGAAGCAAAACAAATGGCCAAAAAATTGTTAGAAAATGCATTGTGGGATGGACCCTCAAGACAAAACCATGACATATGGATGAAAGGGCCATGTAATACAATTTTTGCACTTAAAATAACCTAGATTTAGTTGATAGGCTGGTATAGGAGTTATATTTGATTAAAAAACATCAAATACAGAACAGTATGTCAAAATGCAGTGACTTAAACCACATCAGTGCAGTTCAAGAATGCTTGACTCATAATAGTAGAAAGTAAGATGTGATATTTGAGAATTAAAACAATAAGTCAGACCAATGAGCCATCTACTATTAGTCCATATTTGATACTGTGGAAGCTGATCGTAGTAAGTAAATGTAAATTAGTAACTTCAGAAAAAATAATGCAAGACTTCTGATTTAACTCATTTTAAAAAAAGTGAATGTACAATTGATTTTGCATCAGAAAAAGGTTAAATGCACAGAAATTTCTAGCCAGTTCTTTATAATGAAAGAAAAATGACTGAAGTTGATGGTGTTCATTATGCTGTTCATTAATCACTGTGAAGATCCATAGATGATTGTGTTTGTAGATCTCTGAGACACGGGGCTTATCAGACACTGTTTTAGAAGCATACTTGCTCATGGGTCTTTGGCCACTTGTTACTTTTCCAACAAATACTGGAAGATATTTCCAAGCCACTTCAAGTAACAATGAAACAAAATATTCAATCAGAAAAATTGATTAAATTTGTTTTTCTGATCTGCTTAGCCTTTGGTAGTCCAAGGCAGATATGAAGTGACAGTCTTACTGAGATCTGAGCTCAGTATTCTGTGAATTCAAATGAAATTTATTCAGAAGGTTAGAACTGGAGGATTAATGCCCTTCCAGCTGGCAGTGAGGATCAGTTTGTGACCACCTGAGGATCCCTAAGTCTATGGGTCTCAATGAGATGCATCCTGGAGTTCTGAGAGAATTGGCTGATGTAGTCACCAAGTTACTCTTGATGATATTTGAAAACTCATTACAGGTGAATTTCCTGGTGGCTGGAAGAAAGGTGACCTTACATCTATTTTTAAGAATGGTAGAAAGGACAGCTAGGAAACTACTGAGCTGTTAGTCTCAACTCTAACTGTTGGAGAAGATCATGGAGCAAATCTTCCTGGAAGCCATGCTACGGCACATGGAAGAGTGGGTGATATGAGATGATCAGCATGGCTTTATCTAGGGATGTTCTGCCTGGCTAACCTTGTCACTTTCTATGATGGCATGACTGGTAGATAAGGAAAGAGCAACTGGTTTCATCCATCTGGACTCCAGTAAGGCCTTTGACATGGTCACCCACAGCATCCCTCTCTCCAAATTGGAAAGATATGGTTTTGATGGGTGGACTGTTTGATGGACAAGGAACTGGTTACAAGATCATACCCAGAGAATGATTGTCAAAGGCTCATTGTCTAAGTGGAAATCAGTGACAACTGGTGTCCCTCGGGAAAAAGTACGGTGACTGGTGCTCTTTAGTATCTTCCTCAGTGGTGATGACAGTGGATTGAGTGCAACCTCAGCAAGTTTGAGAATGACAGCAAATTGTGTGGTGTGGTCAGCATGCCCAAGGGGTGGGATGCCATTCACAGAGACCTAGACAGGCTTCAACAGTTGGCCCAGATGAACATCAGGAGGTTCAATAAATCCAAGAGCACCTGGGTAATGGCAGAACCTACTATCAGTACAAGCTGGGGGATGTAAGAATGGAGAACAGCCCTTTTGAAGAGGACTTGGGGTTTCTGATGGATGACAAGCTGGACATGAGCCAGAAATGTGCCCTCAAAGCCCAGAAAGTCAACTGTATCTTAGGCTGCATCAAAAAAAGTGTGGTCAGCAGGTCAAAGGAGGTGATCCTGCTGCTCTGCTCTATGCTTGTTAGACCTCACCTGCAGTACTGTGTCCAGATGGGGAGTCCTCAATACAGGAGAGATGTAGGCCTGTTGGAGTGCACCCATAGGAATGCCACAAAAATGATCCAAGGGATGAAACACTTCTACAGGGACAAGCAGAGACATCTGGGGCTGTTCAGTCTGGCGAAGAGAAGCTTGCAGGAATACCTGATAGAAGTCTTAGATAATTAAAGGCAGGCTATAAGAAAGAAGAGGACAGGCTCTTTAGCAGTTGTGACAGGACAAGTGAAAATGGTTTTAAAATAAAAGAGGGGAGATTTAGATTGGATGTAAGTTTTTTTACAGTAAAGGGTGGTAAGGCACAGGAACAGGTTACCCAGAGAAGTGGTGGATGGCCCATCCCTGGAGTCGTGGAAGGTCAGGCTGGAGCAGGCTTTGAGCAACCTGATCTAGCTGTGGATTGCCCTGTTCATTGCAGAGGAGTTGGACTAAATGATCTTTAGAATCACAGAATCACCAAGGTTGGAAAATATCTACAAGATCATCCAGTCCAACCATCCACCAATCACCAGTAGTAATCATTAAACCATATCCCTCAACACAACCTCCACAAAAAGGTCCTTTCCAACTGGAAGAAATTATATGATTCTGTAAGTGAAGTTAGAAAACATTAGTGACAATTTTCTTTATCTGATCTTTGTTTATAAACAGTCTTCTGCAACTTGGTTCAGAAGTAACTTGTTTAAATCTTCTGTGAGCTAGCGTAAACTAAATGTTAGTTGTCTTTGGATGGTTAGCAGGGGGAAGATGTAGATCAGATAACTGGAGGATTGGCACAAAAACATCTTTTTTTCCCACCATCAAAGAATAACACTGCAGTTCATTCTCTTTTTCCAATAAAACTGCAAAACAATTATCGTTTTGCTGACTGCATAAAATTTTTATTTTTAATTATTGGAATTATTTGTCTTTAACTAAAGTATTTCAGTATTTTAATGGAAAAAAAAGAAAAAAAAGAAAAAAAAAGAAAAAAAAAAAAGTGTGCTTGTACCTGACTACTCAGTAGCTGAAAGTGGCAGCCATCCTGGATTCCCTGTTTATCTATCCCTCTCACAATCAGAAGCTTTTCAAGGAGAAATATTCCAATATGAACTAGCTTGGAAGTGACCTTTTGGAGGCATCTTTAATTTTTACTCCTCATGTCCTATCTATTTAAAGAGAATTTAATCCCTTAGTACAATTGCATCAGTAATATGTGTTATTAAGGTGAAAATGTGTGTTCCTATGGAGGATGAGGCAGGTCACTTTGGTTTTGTTGGTGTAAACAGCATTTTTGTAAATATTCCTTTCCCAGATTGTTGCATTTCTCAGTGAGAAATTAAAATCAAACAATTGTGTACTGTCTGAAGTTACATTGTATGATTCTTTTTATCAACTCCCTACATACCTGTTATTAAGCTTTGACATTTTTGAACAATAGGATGCACAAAAAAAGTGTTATAGTTACCCTAATTTATGTTTTTAACATGAATATTAATTCCGGGATTATTTAAACTGGCATTTGCTTTGTCCTGTCAAACAGAACTGAAAGCCTGCAAAATTAACATTTGATTCAATCTGGGACAGTACAGCTCTTCAGAAAATAAAACTTATCTGTCTTCGCTTGAATCAGCATATTTCAAAAGAATGCTTTTCAGCCTAAGGTTACTGTACAGAGCTCTGCTGAATCTTTGATGACAAGCAGAAAGTAAATAATAGCAGAAATTCTGGAAAAAAAAAAAAAATTGTTGTTTGGTTAAGAGTTTTGTTTGTTTTAAGAATGCCATTTTATGCAGGCATTGCACTTACATAAGGGATATTTCAATTCTACATGCTTCAGATATTGTTATTACCTTTTGATTCATTTGTCTTTTCCTGTGTGATCTTTGCTATGTATTTTATTTTCTTTAATGAGAAAAGGTTCCTCTATTACTTGGAGAAAGTTGTTCTAGAAAGGGTGGATTTAAAAAGTGCAGGTAGGGAAAGAGTTGACCTAACTTCTATTTGTGCCACTGAAATAATGGTTTTGAGAGCAACTGATAAGAAGCTGGATAATAGGCTAGCTAGCAGGATGTCTGTAGTCCATCAAGAACTAAATGAGATCTATATAAAGCACCAGTATAATTGTAAAATCAAGACATGTAGACTGGAAAAGAACCAAAAAATACATTTAAAGATATGTTGTAAATGGAGCATGTGGTTGTGATAAAAGGCTGATAGGATGCGAGGTAATGGCTTCAAGTTGCAGCAGGGAAGACTCAGCTTGGAAGTTAGAAAAAAATTTTCTGGAAGAGTGATCAAGCATTGGAACGGATTGCCTGGGAAAGTAGTGGAGGCACTATTTCTGCAGGTATTCAAGAAACTTGTTGATGTAGCACTTAAGATAGAGTTTAGTGGGCATAGTGGTGATGGACTGATAGTTGGACTAGATGATCTTACAAGCCTTTTCCAACCTTAATGATTCTGTTGATTCTATGACTGGAACTTCACTGTATTTAGCACGTTGGTAAAGCAGATAAACTAATTAAAAAAATCTTGATGATTGCCTAATAATATCTGGTTTTAAAAAAACAAAACAAAACAAAAAAAACCAAAATCAGTCAATAGGTCAGTAAGTGGTTCTTTCCTTACCAAACTGAGAATCAAATGTCTTTGACTTGTTATATTCAGTCTGTTGAAGGGATAGATCCTGGTAGAATTTAGACCCAGTACATGAGGCCTGATACATTGCCTGAAGAAGAAACCCACCTGATAAAGCCCAAACAGTAAGGTTAGCTGAATAAATATGATCTCTGGTACAGAAACAGTTTAACCACTAATTAAACTGCTGGAATTGTTGTTGTATTGATACATTAGAAGAAGCACATCCAAGAGCTCAGAAAAATTGTGGTGAAGTACCCACCCTGAGACACAGTACATGGTCCAGGACGTTGTGGCTTCATCACCAGCTAAACGTCTCTGCTCCCATCTGAAGATGCAGGTAGAGTTGTAGAATCTGTATTCTACAGACACATGCAGAGAAAACAGAAACAGCTTTTGGACCTGAGGAAATATTTTGCTAATGATGTCTTTGAAGATGGTTTGTGCCTTATGCTAAAATTAAAGATTTTACTAAAGAAGGCAGAAGATGTTTTGAGACAAGAATGTTCAGAGAAGTATTAATTCAAGCCTTTTTTTCTGACTTCAATGCATGAGAAATAGCTATATCATATATCTTTTCATTAGATGCAGCAGATGATTAACATTCCATCCAGGTAAAAGATTTCTTAGAGCAGCTTCACTGTATATCTTCTCCCCAGAGAGAAGAGAGTTCTCCTGCATGTTAACTGCCTTGAGAAGGAATCAAAAAGATTAAAATTCAGAAGTATCCATTGAATTACTATTTTTAGGATTGTATTGTAACTGCTTTAGTAAAGAGTGTTTTTGAAAGTCAAGATCTATTCAGGAAGCATTAGAACTGTAATTATCATGGGATAAAACAGCAGTTTTGCTTTTGCTAAAATAAACCTAGTTAAAATAAATCATTTTTTTTATTTAGAATTTTTTAAAATGCAGCTATTAAATAAGAACCTAGTGTATTCTTGATCTTTCAAAAGCTCTGAAAATTGACACAATGCATATTCTCTCTTATTTTTGGGGAGGTGAGTTCTGGAAATTACACTGCTTTTTCTATTATCTTTAGAGTATGGATATACAGTTTAAATAAAGACTCAAGTATTGTGTGGTTGAGTCTCCCCAAATCCTACTTAAATAACAAGTGGGGTTCTAAGCATAAAACAAATTCAGGATATTAATCCTTTAGATATTTAAAGTCTCTTCACATCATACTGTTTGGTATGAAAATTCCCAGGCATACAGTTTTAATTACTGATGCATTTTATTTTTTTAATGCTTTTATAGGGAGACGAGAATCAGCATGTTCTGACTGAGATTTAAATGATTAAATCTCCTGGAAAGCGTACATTTTTGTGAGTGTGTTGTATTCGATCATTAAGAAGGTGATTCTTTTTTTCCTGCTAATCTTATATTCTGAAGGGATTGCGAAGGCTAGATGAGATCATTGTCAGAAATTAAAAACACTAATCTTTCCTCTCACTAATGGAAATCATAGAATCACAGACTGTCCCAAGTTGGAAGGGGAACCATAAGGATCATTAAGTCCAACTCCTGGCTTCACACAAGGCTGCTCCAAAATCAGACTGTTTGAGAGAGTTGTCCAGACGCTTCTTGAACTTCAGTAGCTTGGGATCATGACCAATTTCCTTGGAGCCTGTTCTGGTTCCTCCACTCCCTTTTCCTGACTCTCCCCTGAGGTTTGAGGCAAGTAATTCCCTGTTTTTTTTTTTTCCTCACCTTAGTCCAACTAAGGTCCTTTTGGGGATCCTGAGGGAATGGTTATGTTACATTCTAAGTAGATGGATAGAGATAGATGAACCTTGGAGTGATTTTCAGAGGCAGAAAGTTTTAGAAGTTCTTGCCTTCCATAAATAGATATCTGACTTGAATGACAAACTAGTTCTGACAAATCAGGACAAATGACTTCAGCATCATGTTTACCTTTTTCTCATGAGAATGGGTATCTGCCAGAGTGTGGAATATTGTGTCAAGACAGGCATACAGAATAGCAGAACCAGACTTCAGGGGTCAAAAGGCGAGAGAAGAAAGATGCTGCTGACATCAGAAGAGTTTCAATTAATATTGTGTGAAAGATAAATTTGGGATTTCCTGCTGGCAAATCTTTTGTTGTTCTTACTGTTGCTCTTGCTCCTGTTTCCTTCCACAGGGAAGTGGGACCTGGCCCTAATACTCCCTGATGCTGGCTGCTTGTTGGCCTAGCTTCAGCAGAGAGTTTTTTTAAGGTGCTTGAGGTGTGAACAGCATGTGTTTAATTACCTTACAACTAAATGGAAGCTAGAAAGGGCATGTTATCATGTAGTGCTCTAATCACTGGAATAATGAGTATCTGGGGACTAGCATAGTGATTGACTTTCCTATTGGTGCATGAAATTCTTTGTGCCATCAGGCAGACATGTGGGCTAGCAAACTGTCTGGAATTCTGAACTTAACACAGGAGGAAGAAAATGTCTTTGAAGACCTCTGAAAGTCCTTTATGACTAAGGCATCTAATTCTCTCACTCACTGTGTATGAAATATAGTTGAATTGAGCATACAAGAAGCATCTTCACTTGATCCCATTAGGAGGCATTTTTTCTCTTCAGTACTCAGTTTCAGGATTGCTGGTGCTGATGAACACTGTGAAAGTATCATCCATTTGCTTTAGTTGTATAGAAAACATGGGTTTATTTTTTTCATTATAGAATTCAAAAGCCAGTGAAAATCGTTGTTCTTGTTTCTGACAAAAACTGCTTTATAAATAAAGCAGCACTACACAATTAAGCTCATGGAATTGTGTCTAAAATACATAAATTTACTGAAATCTGCTGTTATCTATTAAATACGTGACGTACCTCTGATTAACATCCACAGTGTATTGAAAATGTTTCTAAATCAAATTTTATTGTCATATGATTTCTAAAGAAATAGCTGATAAAATAAGAGACAATTTACTGCAAGTATGGGATACAAAAATTAGTTGAATGTAGGTGAGATAGAAGGAAAATTTTTAAAATTTAAATAAATAAAATTTAGTAGTCACATACTCTTAATGAAGGAAGTTGTTATTGCATCCAGGAAAGTTTTTAGAAATGCTCCCTATTTATTCCTTGAGCCTTGCTTTCTATAGATTAGTGCATTTTTTTCCCCTCATAGATCATAGATAATTCATCATTTTTCAAAGCAGAAGAAAAGATTCTTTTCAAATGCATCCATTACAGTAGATACTATGTAGGACTGACTTACAACTTGAAAATGTACAGGAGCAGAACTTTTCTTCTGCCCTTTTCCCTTGGTAATCACAGTGAAGTGTTTCCTGGAGGTGAAGCTAGAAACTATACCAAGATAATCAATTGTCACAAGAATGTTAAATATTTGGAGTGCTTTTGAAGAGGAGTGAAAATTACAGACTTTGCTTTGGGGACAAATCTAACAGTATCAGAGTCTGTTTATGTATCTTAGCTGCACAAATCTGTCATAAACCAATATTCCATCACTTATAAAAAAGGAAAGGAGGAGATGTGTGTCTCAGAAATGTATGCTCTTAGAGATACTTTTTATCTAGTGTTTTTCCAGGTGAAACAATTGTGGAACGCTGATTTTGAAGTGGAAACGTTTCATAATCCTAGTGACTCTTGGTGTTGAAATATCAGTGTCATCTTCACTCTGCTTACAGTGCTGTTTGAGTTAGTTGTATGGTATATCTACACAACAGACATATTTAGGGAAAGGAAAGAACCCTAAGACAATATGAATTTATTTCTCATGGTTCTCTCCTGCCCATATGAGTTAATTCATCTGTTTCATCTTGATCTGTCTTCATACAATTTTATATAAATACCTAGTAATATAATAACAACCAACTATACATTCATATACAGGCATTAATTTGACTTCATAACCCCATTGAAAGTATAAGAGCCAAATCTACATCAAGCAGCAACAGTCCTGTGACTTGAGCACAGAAACAGGTCAGGTGAGATAGCATCCAGTACTTTCCCCTAGATTTGGAGATAGAAGAGGGAGGAAGAGAAGAGTAGAGCCATGTGAAATTGCCAGGGCCTGCAGCTGTGTCAGCACCACATCATAACTGCTGAATGTCTCTGACTGCAGACAACAGCTCTTAGTCCACCTGGGAATGAAGTGTTACTTTCTGATAAACATTGCCTTCATTTTAATAAATAGATATAAAAGATACGTTAGGATCAGTCTTAATGGTTTAGTTGGCTTTAAATGACTCTTTACAGCCAAATTATGATCCTCTTTGGAATTCTACTGGGGCAAAAGAAATATCACTATAAAGAAGCATTAAAGATTTCACTCTCACTGTACTCACACTAGATTTCATCTGTCTTATCTATTCTCTGCTTCATAACTCCCCCACATAACTGGGGTGTTCACAGTTAACATGCAGCCAAGAAACTTCTTCTAAACCTTTTACTAGATCATTACTAACAGAAATAGATGGACTTCTTCAGCAAAGTTCATGTAGCTGCTGTTATAAATCAGTCAGTAAACAATTAGACTAAATGCTTATTCATTAGTATTGAGTCAATAGAATTGAGAATGACCTCAAATCTAGATCTGTGTCCCTATGATTTACACTCTCTCTGTAGTTAACAATGATTGTCAGATAATTAGGGATATCAGGCAGCGAGTGAATTTAGGGAAATCTTTAGATAAGTCTATTGTGATTCCTTTATTTTTTTTCAGAGTTAAACAAATAAGCAGAAAAAGAAAAAAAAAAATAAATAAATAAAACAACAGCAAACACTCCCTTCCTGTAATTAAATTTCCTATCAGAAAGAGACATACCATCATAAACCTCTTTCTTGAGCTGTTAATGACGTGTTTAAGAACACCCACATTCACTGAGTAAAAGATTGGTCTGCTTTGTTGTCCATCCAATATTTAGGCAACTATTTTTAGACAATTGCAAATAAAAAGCATCAATGATCTTTTTACTGCATATAAAAGAATACTTGCTCTACTAATAGATTATTGATTGCTAACACTTTTTTATGGTAGCATGAGGTGTGATACAGTCCTGAAACAACTTGAGTCAGAAAACCTATCATTTAGTATAGTTTTACAAGAACATACATAAATGAGATTTTTCATTTAAAGATAGGATAGTGAGTTTTGTACATTAGTGTATGGGAGCTCTGTTCTCTTCAGCACAGACTTTTGTGTCATCTTATGATCCTTGAACGGAATGATTTATACACTAGATTTATCTGTTGAATATGTATGTGTTTTCCCACACAAGTGAAAACACAACATTTGAAATAACTTTTGTTGCCTTTGTGAGAACATATTTTGGTATTCAGTTTTGTTCAGATGTTAGTATCTCAAACAACATGGATTTCTGTAGAGTTATGATGAGAGTAATTAAAGCAACTTTTCTCCTTTCACCATGCGAGGGAGAGGCACACTACTGGCTAAGCTCTGTTCTCTTTGGATGAAGTGACAACTCTTTTATTGCTGAGAAGGCTCTTTGTTGCCTCCCTCTCTTTACAAACCAGATCTTAGCCCAATGGGCACCGCTTTGGCATAACTTCCATACCACTGGAAGTATCTGGTGCTGAAGAGTTCACAGTATAGACAGCATTTCCAGGCATTTTAGTTAACTACTCAGGCAGCAATAAAAGCAGTTGTATGTCAAGCAGCATGTGGAGCATTGTAGCTTGGATTAAGAGGAGTGTATCTGAGCACCTTACTTCTTAGTGCCTTAGGAATCATTTATGCTCAAAGAACTGCACTTTAAGGAGCACTGATTTGAACCATGGACTTGTTTGTATATCTTTCCATGTCAAAGCTTTTTAAAAAGTCTTTTAAACAAAAAAATACCTCAACATTCATTTGTTTATTTTTTATTGGCAACATCGGTTTAGAGTAGGTGATGATATTTTTCATTTAATGAAAAGCTGCTTTTTGTGAATTGAAAGGGCATGATTATGGAGAAATACTGAAAACTATTCCATCCTGAAGACTGATATGGTAATAATTAGAACAAACAAAATAGAAAAAATAATAGTCATATAAACATCTTCAAGGGGAAGATCAGGGGTGGGAACTAGCAAGTCAGCTTGCCAAAATTTTTTATCTTTCTTTCCTGAGTTCTTCATAGATATTCATTCCAATTTAGAAAAAAACAAACATTTTAATTTCAGAATAACACTTGATTTAAAGCATTCAACTATACTGAACAAAAATACCTAATAATAAGGAATTTGCTTTGCTGAATAACAACTTCAGGGGGGAAAAAAGTTATTTAAACTGTCACTTGAAATACTCTGCAGCAAGTCAAACTTGATTCTAACAATGGATTAAATTTCTTCTGTTATGTCTAGTAAGGAATTGATGGTGAAGGAGAAAGGGTTTCACAAATGTATACATACTTCATAAGGTAATGTGTCAGTGCATGTGGAAGAGATAAAAGTTTCCTGGAAAAAGTTCAAAGGAAATATCTTTGTAACCATGGACACAGAAGTCCTTATGCCTGATGTTGGGAGGAAAAAAGGATTAAGTTAGACTAAATGAAACATCTTCCATTTAGTACCAGTTTGGCTGAGACAGATTTGTTTTCTAGAGCTGATGAGGCTTTGGAAGAGATAATGATGAGATATCTTCATAAAATTGCAAATGTTTTTCTTATGAACTGGGGACAGTCTTGAACTAAGAGCATCTTACAACATTGTTCACTCACATATGATTGAAATCAAGCTCAATTTCGGAAAAGCTCTTACAAACTTGGCTGGAGTTCCAGATTTTGTGCCAAATATGGGAATTGATTATTTCAATTTTTAAAGACTTCAATGGATTGGAGTCTTTAAGAACAAATAAATAAGATTCATAAGTTCAATATTGCAGGAATTTCAACTTTAAGAGTGAATGAATAGGAACCATGAGCATCTATATTACAGTCCTTAAATTAACCTTTGGTAACATTTTCTTATATTAATTATAACCAAGTCATCCTTATAAAAAGATGGCATTATAATAATGTGGCTCATGTTAAACTCTTCAACCAGTTTATCACTGAAACAGACATGGGGAGCAAGGCCATAGTTATCCTACACTGCACCAAAATATCTTTTAATTAAAAAAAAAAAGTATTTGGTTCACTTTTGTCTTCCTTAGAATAGGCTGACCCATGAAGAGCTTTCATTCATTTATTTAGGGCTTCACAAATGATGAAGGGTTTGGAGGACAAGGTCTATGAGGAGCAGGGGTTTGTTCAGCCCAGAGCAGAGGGGATGCCTCGTGGAGGCTGCAGCTCTCACAGGGAGTGGAGAGACAGCACTGAGCTGTCCTCTCTGGTAAGAGACAGAGTGCAAGGGAATGGTATAGTGCTGCAATGGGGAGGGTGAGTCTGGATATCAGGAAAAGCTTCTTCATGAAGGGATGGTCAGGCACTGGAACAGGTTTCCCAAGGCTATGGTCATGGCACCTGACTGCGGGAGTTAAGGAGTATTTGGACAATGCTCTCAGACATATGATCTGATTTTTGGGTGGTCCTGTGTGGAGCCAAGGGGTGGACTCAGAGATCCCCATGCTTGATCCTTTTCAGCTTGGGCCATTCTTTGATTCTGTGTTTTATTTTTCTCACTGAAGAAAGATTAAAAAAAAAAAGTACAGGGAAGGAAAGAAAACCTCATCCATGGATTTTACCCAGCCCAGTGTTAGATTTTTGGCAGCTCATAAATAAACCCTGAAAAACTGTAGGCGTGGTGGTGGTGGTGTTTGTTTTCTTTTGTTAGTTCAATTCAGGATTTTTTTTATTTTCCCTTCAGCTTTGACTTCAGTTATTTTCCACTTTCATTTGGTTATTGTATGGGAACTGCTGAATCACGGCCTGAAACTCTGATTGACCACCTGAGGTGAGCAATGAGTCGGCCCTGGGAGCACAGGTGAAGGCAATTCACCTGGGCTGATGGAAGGGGTGGAGCCTGGCTCCACCTCTCCTAGACTCATTTAAGAGCTGACTACTAGGGGAAAGGGTGTCTTTTTGGAGTTTGCTGGTGAGCCCTGGATCTATTTTTGGTGTAATAAGTTGCTTAGCTAGACTCTCTTGTATATTTCTTAATTATAACACCTGTATATTCATTGATTATAGAGTTATCAACTGAGATTTTGTCACATCTTATAAAGTGACTTATTTGCTTTTACATGTACAGAATGCAAATGGTTTAAAGTAATGAGTGGTGTGTCTGCTTTGTACTACTGTTATGTAAAATGTCTACTGGAATTAATGTGGTTTCAAAGATATTTCTATAAATTAATCTTTAATGTATTTTAAAATGAAAGTAATGTGTTCTTAAGTTGAAGGTTTTACTCTGAATTTTGAGTTATCTTCTTCATATTTATCAAGAAAATCTTTTAATTTTGCTAATAATAAAACCTTGCAGGGGAAGTTTCTCAAAGCACTTTCCTCAGAATTCAGGAAACTACTCGTAAGATTTGGTTACTGATGTGCTTTCTGTATGTCAAGAGTAAAACTTAAGGTAGTAATGGAATAACTAGATTACTGTCTTCAGAAGTGCAGTAGAAGGTATTTTGTTTTCCTCGCATGTAGTTTAGTATTAATGTAGGAGAAACAAAACCAGCCAGATCACAGCACACCTTTCTGGTCTATGCCCTAAGTAAAATGAGAATTATCATGATTATCAACCTTCTGCAAAAGCCTTGGCAATTTATAACTCAGCAGACATAATGAATAGTTCTTTCCAGTCTTTGTGGCCCTAGGCAAAGATAAAGCTCTAAGATCATCCTGTTCTATTTTTCTTCTGCATAATTATTTCTACTACAGTGACTCTTTGGAGCCACAATCAAGACCGAGATTCCTCAATGCTGCAAAGTATACAATTACAGAACCAAAAAGTCTGTTTCACAGCACTGATGCACAGAGTAGTAGAGAGAGACATAAAAAGGGCAGAGACTAATGCAGGAACAAAATGAAAAGAGGTGCTATCAATCTGCTGAGGTCAGCTGGAGGCCTGTTTGGCAGTGGAAACAGGCTTTGGCACTTCAGAGGATTTTGCAGGTTTGCATGTGGAATAAGAAAGAGGTAGTTCTGCAGGTCTTCATAGAGAGCTCCTCTCTAGTAGCTGTGTATGTTCAGGCCAATTACATGCGTCCTATCTGGCAAAGAACAGCACTTGTATTTCTTCCAAAATCGTTAGGCACCTCATTTTGCTTGTTGGTTTCCTTGATGAATTTTACTAAGAGTCAGAGCTTTTTGCAATGTATTTCTTCCAGAAATACGAAAGAAATCTTAATTTAAAACTTGTTTTTTTTTGTTTCAGAAGAGAATTTACTTCATTTTTGAAGCAGCACAAGTAGGGTGCTAGTTCTGTTCCATAAAATACATTTTTAAAAGACAAAATCATAGAATGGTTTGATTTGGAAGGGACCTTTAAAACCATCCTCTTCTGACCTCCTTGCCGCAGGCAGGATTGCCAACCACTAGGTCAGGCTGCCCAGGGCCTGATCCAACATCACCCTGAATTCCTCTAGGAATGGGGTAACCTGTTGAAGTGCATTACCACTGTCTTATAAATATATTTAAAAAATCTGCCTAATATCTAACCTAAATCTTCCCTCTTTTAGTTTAAAATGATTCTTCCTTGTCCTGTCACTATCAAATCATGTAAAAACTCAGTCTTCCTCATATTTCTAAACTCCATTCACAGGGGCACAAGTCTCACTAGAGACTTCTATTCTTCAAACTGAACCTGCCTAGATCTCTCAACCTTTCCTCATAGGAGAGATGATCCAGCCCTCTCTGATAATCTCTGTGGCCTTCCTCTGGATTTGCCCTAACAGCTCTAAATCTTTCCTGTGCTGGATGCCCCTGACCTGAGCACAGTACTCCAGGTGGAGCCACACAATGGCAGAGCAGAAAGCAAATATTTCCCTCAACTTGCTGGCCACCCTTTTATTGATGCAGCTCAGGAGACAGCTGGCTTTGTGGGCTGCAAGCACACACTGTTGCCTTGCATCAAGCTCTTTATCCACCAGAACCCTCAAGTCTTTCTCTGCAGAGCTGCTCCAAGTGAATTCTTCTTCCGTTCTGTAGACATGTCTGGGATTACTCCAACTCAAATGCACTGCTTGGCCTTATTGAACCTCACTGGCTTCTGTGGGCACACTTACTTTGGATGTCAGGGGGAAATTCTTTACAGAGAAAGTTGTGAGGTACTGGAACAGGCTGCCCAGAGAGGTTGTGGTGAATGCCCCGTCCCTGGAGGTGTTCAAGGCCAGATTGGATGGGGCCTTCGGCAGCCTGGTCTAGTATTAAATGGGGAGGTTGGTGGCCCTGCATGTGGCAGGGGGGTTGGAGATTCATGATCCTTGAGGTGCCTTCCAACCCTGGCCATTCTGTGATTCTGTGATTACTAAGCCTGTCTCTTTGGATGGCATCCCTTTCTTGTGTTATATCAACTCCACTGCTCATCTTAATGTGATCAGCAAACTTGCTGAGGGTGCACTCGATCCCACTATTTAGGTCATTGATAAAGATGATGAATATGACCCAAGATGGACCTCTTGGTGGTACCACTCACCACCAACCTCTGCCTTTGACCATGATCCTTTGAGATAATCTAAACAATTCCTCATTCACTGAAACCACTCTTCAAATCCATATCTTTTCAATATAAACCATAATATGAGAAATGCATTTTTGAGTTGCTCAAAAGTAATTACCAGTGTGTTTACTTTCTCAATTACACAGTTTTTGTAAGTTTCTTTGCATTCTAAAATTTCAGTGTTTGTGAAGCTTATCCTTCTACTAATTGTTCTTTGTACAATTTCATAATTACAGTAAATGAGTTCAAAGATAATTCCTCTTTTTAAAAGAGGAAAAGAGTCCCTCTGACAAAGATTAAATATATATAACAAAGTCACAAAGCAGTTATTGTGAGGTTTTTGAGACATATGAACAGAGAAGATTAGAAGGTGCGTGTTCTCCATATACTTTGTTGTGACTGAGTAATCTCAGTTATCTAACATTGGTGCACTGAGGTAGGCATCTAATCTGCCTTCAGTATTGGAAAAGAAGACAAAAATTGCCCATTTTTTTTCCAGAGCTGCCTTATGTCCTTCAGATTGCAGGTTTTTGCTTTGTTTTGTTTTTCCTGCTTCTAAACTTAATGTCACCTTGTTTACTTCTACATTGAGAAATAGTCATGGAAAATTAGATGAGATCATTCTGCTTTTTTGAAGCAATCTAAATCTTATTCTACTATTTATATTTATTTGTATTCTAAGTCATAACATAAAAATTTGATGATAAAATTCTGTTAACCGATTCGTAAATTGGAGCACTCTTCCATACTCAGTTTTCTTAAAAGTTTATTTTCTTTATACTATGATACACTTTCTGGAATCTATTAATGAGAATATCTAGTTATTAAGTTGTTTCTGCCTCTCCCCCTTCAAATCAGTATAAAACTAGAAAAAAGTCTTATGGTTTGCCTACCACTTCGCCTACTAGTGTTGTGAAATTATTTTTATATCACAATTAGTAAGTTAATTTGATAGTTGAACATATAGAATAAAATGCCATTGTAATTAATAAGTTACATTCTGCTGCTTTCTTAAGCCTTCTTTTTTTGTCTGAGAGGTTTTCAGGTAAGCTAGGAAAGACAGGATTTCTGTAGAGCAGTGTTCTAAGACAAATACAACCTTGGTGGAATAACTATACTAAGAATAATAATTAACTGTTAGAAGTCCCACCAGAAGGATGTATTCATTGAATGTTTTCATTGCTCTACTCTGGTAACAGTAAAGGTTTTTATTTCAGCAAAGACTAATATGCTCATTGAAATGACCAGCAATTGTAAGAATTGCAACAGCTCTATTGGGAGAGCTATTCAAACTATCTTAGAAAATTGGAGAAATATTTAAAATATAAAATGAAGAAGTACAATAATATAGATCTACACAGCTCTATCTTCAGTAAAATTCATCTAATGCAAATATACTGGTTGAGAATGTGCTTCCAAGTAGTGCTAGTAGTACTAGTACAAATCCTGAGAAAAGGATTTGAGTTATTGTGAATCACAAACTGAATGTGAGCAAGCAGTATATGTTTACTACTTAAGCAAGAATTAAAAAAAAAAAAAAAAAAAGGAATGTCACTGTACTGTAATATTGTAATATATTTTATATAATGTTTCCATTCTACTTGGTACTAAAGTGTTAAATGTCTAGAATATTTTGCTCTATTTTGGAATATCACATAAGAAATGCCTTTGGAGTTACTATACAGTTGAGCAATGAAATTTATTGCAAATGTTGAAAACTTGAACTATGTAATAAAGTTAAAAGAAATGGATATTTTGTTTAGAGAACAGTACACAGAGTGAAGGAAGACTTTCAGTGTTTCAGTGTTACCCATAACGTTTTCTCCCCATTATGAATGTGAAGGATAAATAGTCTGTAGCCCAATGTTATGATAAGGTAGATTTAAGCAATTGATCTAGACATCAAGCACAAGAAAATAGACCATGAAAAACAGAAACAAACTGTTTAAACTTACACTTCTTAAGCTTCCAGTGATATAACTGTCTGATTGGTTTATAGCAATCTGGAATGATTTAGATGTGATTAATTCTTCCATTTCACAGGAGCTTACACTAGGTAAGAATTTCAGTGTCATAGAAGAAAAAAATACATGCCCCCAGATATTGCTGTGCAGGTAGTATGTGTTTGCACTTTGACAAAGAAACAGTGATTTTTTTATGGCTTGATATTTCAAATCACATTGTAAGTTGACCTAAATCAAATCATTTTTGTCACCATCTGCCAAGGTCTCAAGTTTGCTGTAGGACACAATAGCAGTTCCATCCAGCCTATTTCAGCTCAGTTGTGTAACTCTTAAAGTGAAGAGAAAATATGGGACAGATACAAGAAATAAAACTTTTAGATGTTAAGAAATGGAGTTCTCTTCACAATAAACTTAATACACAGTGAGTTTACATGAAGTCTCTGTAAATTACATTAACAACATAAGAACTCATTGTAGATGTTCTGGTTTGACCCAGCAGGTGACTCAGCACCACACAGCCATTTCCTCATTCCCATCTCCTAGTGGGTTGGGTGAGAGAATCTGGGGGGGAGTCGGGGGAAGAGGGAATTATGAAATATATGTATATTAATGTGTATATATATGTATATAACTATATACAAGTTATGTATTTAACAAGCAATTACCTGACTGATGCCCAGCTAGCCCCCCAAGCATTGGAAGAGAAAGATATGAACTTTTGCTTCCTTCAAAAGTCCTCCTACATGATGCTGTATGGTATGAAATATCTCTGGCCAGTATAAGTCAGCTGTTCTAGTTCTTCTCTCTCCCAGCTCTTTGAGCCCTTTGCTGCAAATGGCCCTGGGTGTATACAACACTGTTTAGTAATGACTATAAAAAGTCAGTGTGGTAACAATTTTGGGTACTTTTCCTAAAACCAAAACATAACATCTTACCAGACACTGAAGAAAACAATTCTGTCCCAACTGAAACTGAGACAGTAGAATTAGCTGTTGCATACTAAATATAGGATGTTCTTACTCCACTTCTTAAATGCATATGCTATAATTGCCATTATATTTATAAACATAATGCAGATGTTGGTCTAATCCATATTGCTGTGTTATACTTAAAGGACAAAGGCAAGAAAAAATGTTTAAAATTGGGAACCACCTAGCTGAAGGCAGGAGAACACAGAATTAGACCAATACACCAGTGAAAAATTGCAGTAAATACTATGAAGTCCACAAAGCCAGTTCATAAAAGATACCTGTCCTAATAATTTATGATACTGAAGTTCTGAATAAAAGGCTTGTGGATACTTACAGCCCAGAAATAAAACTTATTCTCAAATACATTATTTGCTCATACACTACTATATTTCATTCTTCCTTCCTCTGCTGGTGATGTATAGATGTGTCACTGAACTGATGATATTTTAAGAGAGGGAGAAGGCTTTCTCTTTCAATAAAATACAAATGAAACAAATTCAATTGATGAGGGGAAAAAAAAAAGCAAAAAAAAAAAAAATCAACTTGAAAAATGTTAAAAAATCATAGGTAAATAAAACATGATCTTTATTCTTTTGACAATATTTTAAAATATCAATAGGAAGTGAGCAGTTATCCTCTGAAGCCCATTTGCGACTGGACACAGATAAACAGAATTTATTCCTGTAAATCCTACAGCAAAGGCTTGCAATTTTTCAGGATGAAACTATGTATGAGTTCAGAAATACTCAGAGCAAGAAAAAAAAGGGAATTAGTTTTAAACCACTTTGTGAAAACTGCCCTTCTGGTTCTCTTGAGGGCCAGAGGATAGCTTTTTCAGCTTTTTTATTGACAGTAGAACTCCACAGTGGCTCTCCGCTTATCCATTCCCAGTGCTCCTTAGGCTGCAGCTTCACACGATTCCAAAGCCAGGTGTTTGCTTTGGAAGGAGTAGTAAGAAGGGAAGAAAAGTAAATTCTTGAGGGATTGTGTGTTGCTGTCTAATTGTGTTTCTAAATGAGGCACTATGGGATTTTTTATGCTTTTCCAGGTCCTTTATTATAGAAATAAATGAAATAATTTCAGGCTCACTAGTGCTTACATTAATAAAATTAGGAGTCATGGTGTTTGGGTTGTTTGTATTTTTTAACTATCATTTTACTTTACATATATTTTCTTTCCTAGAGAACTACAAATACAATCCAGCAGTTTCATTGGTTATTCCGGGGGGGGGGGAGGAAGGGGGAGGGAGGGAGGGGTGGAAAAAAAAACTGCAGTAACATTGTTTAGAGTGAGTTAGAATATACTAGTGAAATGGAGTATATTCTATTCAAATAAGATATATCTGTGCTCTTAGACAATGGGATGTTTGTGTCAGTGCCATGTAAACCTTCTGTATACAATATGTAGTCAAGGGAAAGATTTAAAGGGAAAGAAATATTGATTTTTATTCCCTTTAGTGCCTGCCTACCTTCAAACTGCATTGGACAGGTGGAAGTGTTCTCTGAAGAGCATAAATAATCCATTAAGGCAAAAAAAGTTCTGCTTGAATATCTCTGTTCAATATGATTTTAGTGGTATATCCACTCCCTTGCAGTAGCAGAATAAACAATGGTGTATTTTTGTATTTCTTTTTCTCTGATACACCTTCAAATATATCAATACAGGAATTGAAAAATATATTCTTTTATTGTGATGATGTCTCAAGAACAGCAACAAAGTTAGGGATGCCAGAATGGAATTTAAGAACAATGGGATTATGGTGCTTAGACTAGAATTTCTTGTGTTGTTCTTAATGTATGAAATGCTTTAAACCTTGAGTTTTAGATTTTAAAATTTGGTGGCACTTAGGAATGCACTCATAGTTATTGGTAAAAACTGGTAAGAAACCCATAAGAGAAAATATAGGAAGTTTTAAAGACAACTGTGCTTATAATTCTTCCTCATGAAACACACACACAAAATCAAACAAAACAAGAACTCGCTCTATAATTTCAGTCAGTAATTTTGATGTGTCCAAATCATCTATTTAAATGGCAAGGTAACTTTTTAAAAAATCAGTCTTTAATTAATGACAACAGTTAATCACCTTGAGTAAATGCTTAAACTTAATTGCTGCTTACTGATACTCTACTTTTAGTATGGTAATATAATAATTTCAATCTTTGGATTTGACTTTTTCTGTTCTTCTTTTTTTTTTTTTAAGAACTACTTCTAGACAATTCTCTTGAAAACACCTTAAAGTTTCTTTCTCAATTCAAGAAACCTAGCACAGATTGATTTTTATTTTATTTTAAATTACACTTATTTGAAAGCATATCTATCTGCTTAATTTCAGTGCATCCTGAATATTACATAGTCTCCTTTCTTATTGTTGGTATTTTTTTTATTTCCACTTGCTTTTTCCTAGGCTTGCTCTGTTAACTCTTCATTTAATTTTCAACTAAATAAGATGTGACTACGGGTTAAAAAACAGCATGGCAGTAAAATGTTAAGGACATGGCTCAGAAAAAAAAAAAAAGAAATGAAGTAGATTGAAAAGTGGTATGATGGTTTTCAGCTTGGTGAGAAAGAAAAGAAAATAGTGGATTTTCATAAAATGCTACGTTTACTTGCTTATAACATATGAAAGAAGTACCTAACAAACTAACACTGCCAATGTAGTAATGCATGTGTTGTAAGTCACTTGGTTGCTAGAAACAAAGAACATTTCCTTTTCTCTCATGCATGTGTTTATACTTCTGTCAGTATGGAATGGCAGCACAAAAATGAAGAGAAAATCTAGAGCTGCTGAAAAGGATAGACACAAGATAAGTTATCACATAAAATATGCAATAATATATTGCTGAGAGCAATCATCTTTGTCAGAGCTGTGTATAGCAGACACAGTATTGTACAACTAAACTAGGAAGGAACCCCTGCCTATGAGCAGGTGTTACATTCTTGCTCAGGATTCTATGGCACTAGGGTATGCTGAGGATGGAAGTGTAAGAGATAGTGTGAGATGAGCATAGTATGACAATTCTGTCTTCCCCTATGACTGATCTACATCTGTTTGTTCAGAAAAATCTGAAGGAGAGAGTGGAGCAAAGAGCACATAATCCTACCCACTGTCTTGCGGACAATGCTTTGGTCAGTTCTCTGGACTATAAGCAATGTTCACTACAATGCAGCGCATGCTACAATTTGGGGAGATGGTGCATATCTCTTTGATTATTGGCCCAATCCAGAAAATTCACAAATCACAGACTCATTGAAATTGTGGTTCAAAGGACATATTTTCATTAGCCAATCTGAAATAAAAGTGTGCTAGAAACAAATAAGTTTTGAGGATAATTATCTACAGTTTCCTTAGGTGTTTGCTAATGGGTATGAGCAGAGAAAAAACAGGGGGAAGGAATTACTAAATTACGGTACTGGCTTAGTGGTAACAATATTTCTTCTTTTCTGTTTAATAAATGTATTTGGTAGGACTAAAAAAGCTACTGGTATTCACTGATAAACACAAGGTTTATAAATAGTTAAGAGTGGAAAATAACCTCAGAATTTATTCAAGAAATGTCTTAAGAAATTCAGCCTAGATCCAACTAAGAATGTATGACGATAGCTGGGAAGAAAGTTAAGGAGTAAATATAATGCTGTCACAGTGCTGTAATCACTTTTATCAATTTTATTTCCAAGGGAGTAGCGTGTTTCAAACAGCAAAACTGAGAAACCATAGAGTAGAAATTTTCAGGAAAATAGGGACATGATTCTATTTTTATTGTAACAGATTTGTCTGTATGTTTGCAGAACAAATAGTTGGGTTATGAGTATATTTTTTATCTGCTCCTCAGGAAGAGCAGTTCAACTGTTTCAAGCACTGAATGCTCTAGAAATACAAAATAGTGGTGGAGAATGTGGTAATGTTGGGACCCTACTGTATTTAAAGGCATGAAAAAAACTACTAAGCCCTAAGGTATTATGCAATAATTAGTATTTTAAATAGAAATGCAAAGACAAATTGTAACTCCTTCTGAAATGAAATGGACCAGGATTTGATGTTTTCTTCTAGTAGAAAACTCAATCCTTAGCACTGTTTCTAGTGGCTTTCTTGAACAGGAGATAACATCTGGACTTTACTTGTCTGGAATATTAGGAGAAGAAGTGCCAGATGAAAGAGAACAGAAGTTCTAGGCATGTAGCCAATTCTGTACTATAGTCAAAGATTTTGTAGCAAGCTCAGAGATTGGTGTGCCTCCAAGATATTTTTATACACAGAAACTCTTGCTTAATTAGGAGAAATTAGCTGAAGGAATTAAGTTAGGCTGCATTAAACTCTGAGCATTCTCTTTCAGAACAATGGCCTTGAGTTACTTTAGCCAACCTTTCTATGAAATAAACAGCAGCGCAAGTTTGCATGATGGAGTTCTATAAACACCTTCAGTCAATTCTTTTTAACTTCCACAAGAATCTTTTTTTACAGATGGATTCAGATTCTTACTCAGTGATGGTCTAATGTCAGGTTCACAACAATAAGTAAGTCTAGGTGAAGTGATCAGGGTTCAAGGTTTAAAAAGGCAACTGAGCACCCTGAAACTGAAGATCTGAACCTGAAGCTGAGATTTTCAGCCTGACGTGGTTGAAGTTTTGACAGTGCAGTTGGTCTTCCCTAGTCTATGCAAAAACATACAAACAAAATACCAAAACCACCCATAATTAGTAAGTGATTAAGAATGTATTGCTTCCTGGGTCTTCAGTGTCCTTCAATAAACTGAAAAATACAATATTCAAAACACACCCTAAGTCACTTCCTGACACGACACTTCCTGTTTCCTCTCCCAGGATACTGTACTCACTCAGAGATGCTCGTGTCTCTGAACAATCACTTGCTTCTAATATTTGCAAGTGTTAGACTATATGTCTCTAGAAGTCAACCCATAGTGCTAGTTAATTCCCTTTCGAAACAGTTACAATAATCACTCTTTCAGCAAGTGTCAAAATGATATATAGTATGAGAATATTTCTTGTTTCAAGGAAATATTTTTGTTTTCTACTATCTAATCTCCTTCAGTTCTTTTCCAAGTGAACAGAAGTTAGTTTTTCAATACTTATGATGATTCCAGTTACAGTTTTAACTAAAACAAAGAGAAAAGAAAAAAAAAAAAAAAAAAGATTTCAAATAGAATGCTTAGAATCATGTTAGTTTTTTTGGTTCTTTAGGAATACACTACAACAAACTAAAAAAGCTGGAATGCTACCTATTCATTTTCTTCATTTCCTTTCCCAGATCTGCTGATTTGCCGTTTTTAGCTGACCTAAACAACCAGGTTAAAAGAAGTTCAAGCATTGAGGCTTTATGTTAAAAGCAGATACAGCAATAAAGGATGCTGTCAGATAGATAAAGAGGAAATGTTTTGAAATTAAAATGAAAGGGATTTGATAAGTTCTAGTTTTATGAACATCTTTAAACACTTTTTAAGTAAATTTAAAATCTGTTGAGCAGGTTCTACCCTGAAAATTTGTACAATCAGAAAAGAAATTCTAAAATCAGTCTTGTCTCCAGCAAGAAACATTCTCAAGGCATGAAATAGTATAACCACTTATTAAATACATATGTAAAGACTTATTAATAACCTAATATCTTTGTTCCAGTAAAACTTAAATTTTAAGTTTAGGAAGACACATTTCAATTATTTATTTATTTTTAATTGATGGAGAATGAAATTGTAATTTGAAAAATTAATAGAAAAGAAGGCTAAGATTTTAGATAAACTGACATGATTCATGTTTTTAAAAGCTTCTCAATTAATCTTATTTCCTGAAGTTGAACTCTCCTAACAGACTGTATAAAGTTTCTCAAATATATAACCGGTGCATTTGCATAGGAAAAGGCTGAGTAAACATTCAGTAGCCCAGAGCTAGACACCTGGTGGCATGTGTCTTTTCACCACAATTATTCTTCAGGTGTGAGAATAATGGGAGCATTTACAAATCCTGCCTCATTTTATTGAATAGATATTGTCGTTAAGCACCGTGCTTCAGCTTCTTTAGGAGATGATTACTCCTTTTTCAGTTTATTGTAATTAAGAGAAGATCCTTTATATTTCTTGGCTGATGTAGCAGTAATAGTCAGAGGAGTTCCATGTCCATTGTTTCTCTTGTCCTGAAGTGCAAATAGGTGCTTAGGGCAGAACTGGATATGGCTGTGGCCCAATCATCCTGCTCCAGCATTGCTTGGCAAAGCTGTGAGGTCATTACCTACAGAAGGATATAGGTAGTTGGCAGAGGTGGAAGAGCTGAAAGGCAGAACCGTGAGCATTTCTCAGTGTAATGATAGACTGCCTCACTCCATGGGCAGAATATCATTCAGAAGACCACAGCCAAGTCTGCAGAAACCAGGAGAAGAAACTGAACTTGTCTGAGTCTTTATTTTGTATCTATATTCTTACTTCTCTCTTTGCCATTCTGTTGTTGTTTTCGGTGCATTCTCAAGATTGCATTGTTTATATATTAATGTATTTTCCTTACTATGAACTTCCATCCATCATATTCTATTCCATAGATGCGGAGCAACTCATTTTGTTGAAAAACTCACCTGTTACAGATGTACAAAATAGTTCATGTAATTAATTCAAAATAGATAGTAATTTCCTATCGGTGCAGTCATAGCCATTGAAAGTATATTGATTTGAGTCCCTTGGAAATGGGAAAGAGTCATTTGAAAATCCCTTCCTGAAATCCTTTACTGTCTTTCTTAATCATAGAATGTCTTGATTTGGAAGGGACCTTAAAGACAATCTGTTTCTAATTTCTCTGTATTTAATATCTTATAAAGTCAGATATAGAGATATTTCAGCAGTTTACACATTGCTTTTTTTTTTTTTTTACCTGTTTATTGTCCAGTGACAAAACACCCTTGTTTCCTAATTATCACACTTCTGTAAATTCTGCTTATTGTTGTCCTTCTATATGTATGTATTTATTTATGAAAATATCCTTGGTTATATGTCAAAGGCATTGTGCCAATTCTAACATGAAATCAATTTTCCATATATCTTAAGTATAAAGAGAGAAAGAAAAAGAGAAAAGGATGAGCACAAGAGTGAGCATTCTGTTTCTGTGTTTATACTGGTATGAACTGTTCCAAAAACTGTTCCAAAAAAGTTTTACAAAAAAACAATATCCAATCATTCACTACCTTGTTATTTCAGTTCAGCTTAAGAATGGAGACATGATCACTCCACTTCCAGACAGAACAGTCTTTGAAGAAACTGAATGGAAGACTTGTACAAATAATGGAAATTTTGGTTCAGTGACTGAGACAAAAGCATTGCAAGTGGAAAAGGTGCAGATATCTTTAAGGTTCGTGTTTAGTTTAGTAGGTATATTCAGTGGGTACATTTCCAATACTTTTGGAGTTAAAAGCAGTTTATAGACAAAACCATATTTAAGTTGAAGTTTATATTTTTTACTGTTAACTTTTTTTTTTTTTTTTTTTTTAAAGAATATTATAAACAATTACCTATTTGCTTCTTTTCTGTGTGATGGTCTTTTAGGATGGTATGTTTTTGATGAAACTGCCCAGATTCAGGAACTTAATTTTATACTTCTATAAAACATTATTAATTCCAGCAGTCTTTGGTTGTATCTACTTAAAACTACTTTTAGAGTTAGAAGTTAGTTAAGTTAGTCATCCACAGACCAAGAGATCAGAGTAGCTGTATAGCTCTGCATTACATTTTGGAAGAATTTGTAGCTGAATTCAGTGGTTTAACATATGTCTTGTATTACTGGAATGGGTGTGGAGATGTATTGCTGAGTATTTCTGACGTTACCTAATTTTGTTCCATTTACTTTTTTTACATTTACATTTCTGTACTCCAAAAAATAAGACAAACTATTTTTTGCTAAGTTACACGGTGATTTTTACAACTTATTATCTCGTACAGGAATGAAATGCATATGAGTAAGTTCTAAACAGTCTGCATTTCAGAAGGAAAATTTTCATTGGAGCAGATGCTTAAAACATTGCATGAAAATGTTCCTTCTTTCTTCAGTGTAAATAAAAGATTTACAAACAAGACATTTCTTTGAAATGGTTGTGACTACCAGTACTATTTCTGTGCAACACAGGAAAATAAAATGACCTTTTATTTAAAATGACAATGAGTGTTTAGAAGTGTTCTGTTGCAGTCTTAAAAGTGACTCCAGTGCTCATTAGCTTGTTTTTGCAAAATCTTGAATAATTTCTTCTTATCCCATCACCCTTCCTACTGTGTTTTTGATATTTATTCAGTAGTGGCTTTTTTTAATTGATAACTGTGTGAAAAACTACTAGAATATTAGACCCTGTCAGTAACACTTAGAATATTTCAATAAAGTAAAATCTGTGAAGTAATCCTTCCCAACAGTTAAATTAGTTACATGTCATATTATTGTGAAGTAACTATAATTCATCTCTGCTGTGAATATTAGCAGTGTTTGAGTTGTGATCCATTAAAACAACTCCTCTTCCACATAAGGAAATAATATTTAATTAACTGAAAAATGAGGCTGCATTTTTTTGAGAAAATAAACATACATGACCCAGCATAACTGCAGTAACAAAATTTAAATGGAAGCTCAAACTGTGAAGTACAGAGCTAAAACATTATTTTTTGGAAGTGGGTTGGGAAGGCTTGGAATATGAAGGCAACAAAGAAGTAGAATAATAAGTATTGTCATTATTTACCTTAGTTCTGTTGCGCTTGTTCACTTCAGTATTAGCTGGGCATCCTCTCTCTCTCTCTAACATGCACATTGTATTAGTAAGCTTTTTCAGTCCTGACAAATACCTGTAAGGACATTTAAACATCAGAAGCATCTCTCTTTTATAAATTGAAATGCATATTTTTGTGTCATAATTACAACTCAGTGATAAGATTCGGACTCCTCCTTCCCTTTTAGATGTCCCAGTCAGTCTAAATGAAATCTTTCAGACACTGAATGTTAACAAACTTGAAATGTGAAGGAAAATAACTTTTCTATCTATCAGTACTACATTACCAAATGTTATGTTTCCATTATTTTATTATAGATCAGCAAATAGCAGCTTGTACAGAGGCTTGAGCTTCTCGAGTACCTGAAGGTGATTTTTATTATTATTATTGTTTGTTTTTATCTTTTACTAGTGTTTTCTCAAAAATACCAGAAAGACTACTAAAAACAATTTTAAAAACCAAAAGAAGAATTTCCTGCCTGAACTATATATGGGTCAGTGTAGATGCGCATTAATTGTAAGTTAACAGTCCTAGTCCTTAGCCATCTGGGGCCTGATCCAAAGCCCACTGACGTCAATGGGAACCTTTCCACTGCCTCCATTTTGGCTCTAGTCCTAAATTTCTGTGGCAAAATATGATGCTGTGAACTAAGCTGTCACAAAAAAAATGTACTGCAACTCTTCAAATCTCAAAATAGCAGAGAGTATAGAAAGAAACAATGTAAGAATTGAATTGCTGTTGTTCCAAGATTCTCAAACAGAAATACTAGTACTACTTTTACATCCAAATTAGTGATTTTTCTCTATACAAAAGTTAACCTATCTCAAGCACTTAACGTTCTGCACAGTGAGAACAGATTAATTTTAAAGCCATGCTGTGATGGTACTACTTAAGAAATTCTAACAAGATGAAGATAGTTTCAATGAAATAAAAAGAGTGGTGAAATAACTCTTATGCTTCTCAGTGGTAAGCTTAGTACAAGGGTTAAAGCCAAATACTTCTCTTTTCAGTTGTCATAGAATCCATTATAAAAAATAAAGTACATTTTTTTCCCTAGCAGCTTCTGAGTGCAATGATGCAAGTAATCATGAAATTTAAGATAGCATGGCTTATTTGGAACTTAACTTTATGAATACTATACAATTTTATGTAGAATTCCGTCTTACTTTCTTTTTATTCTGTGGAAGTTCTTAATGACTCATCTGAATCTGTGCTCAAAGTAACAGAGTTCAGCAAGTTTAGGCTGATACATGCAATCAAATCTGTCTTTCTGATTGCATAAAGAAACATTAACTAACAGGGCTTGTTCCATATTAAAAGAATAATAATAAAAAAAAAAAATAAAAGAAGATGAAGAAGAAAAGAAGAATTGATTTTTTTTTTCAAGTGAAGACAGTGCAAGGGCACAACACTGCACATTATATGTGTAGTTATATGTGTGTGAATCTTGTGAATTATGAGGAACAAAATGAAACACTTTAAATTAAATTTCATTAAATTTCATTATTCTCCATTTACCCTACAGTGTAAGAACCCTTACATTCCAGGGCATGACTCACTTGTTTTCTGTGCAAAGATAACACAAAAATGCAAGATTCTATATAAAGATCAGTAATGGAAAATGAGGACGCATAGCAACACAGTAACTCTTCCTAATGAATGACGTTTCCATACACTGCTTGCATATATTCCTTTTTTTTTTTTTTTTTTCCTAATTTTATTCACTTTTAGGGTGATGGTTGGTTGCTTTTTGGTTTGTTTGTTCTTTTTGCAAGATTTCATTCAACAGCTGTGAAGGCTATATATAGCAGTGTTGGTGCTAAGATAACACCTCAGTAAGGCACTTTTTTTCCTTTCACATCTTAGCCTGCCTGGCCCATTTTATACTAGAAATAGCTCAGATGCAGCTGTTGAACATGACCAATTAATCTCCAACTCAGACCTTTCTCAGAAGTGCAAACTCTTCTTATTGAGAGTTTTCCTAAAATTTCATCAGGTTAGAAATATGGACACTGTTTGAGTGAGAGAGTCAGTGGATAGAAAGGAAAAGAAATAAAATATCTTGATTAAATATATAGAGAGATAAAAGTACTTCCATCAAATACCAAAAAATTGAAGCTTGTATTTATGGTTGCTAATAGGAACAATATAAATACAGGTTTTCAGGTCCAAGCCAGAAGGACTTCAGTTTCTGTGGCTTCAGAGTAGATCCACAGGGGTCTGTTTGCAGAAATAATATCTCCCAGTGATTATTTTCATTGTGGCACTAAGAAATATGCAGGGCCAACTAGCAAAATAAATAATAATAATAATAATAATTTTTCTACAGCAGGTTTTTTTTTTTTTTTTTTTTTTTTTTTTTTAATATGCAACACAGAGAAGTAATCACAGTTTACAGAGAAAGCATTTCATAGAAACTAAATGGTTGGTTTTTATTATTATTTCTTTTTCTTTTTTTAGTGGTTGATTTATATTACCACAAAAACAGGCTATAAAGATTCCCTTTTCCCTGGCAGAAGCTAAATTCAACCTCGTAATGAGTTCACCATTTCTAACCCTGCAGCCAGTGTTTGTTTTATCATGATTTACATGAATATATACAAGATTGTGGTTATATCCTAAAACAATAGATCTACAGGTAAGCCTACAGCTTTTATTTTGAAAACTAAATGTTAACAATTCCCAAAAGAATTATAGCAAGCATAGATTCTTTAGATGTTAGATAATAGTCTATAACTCTCTAAGTAATTAAATATGTTAATCTACAACATTTAAACTAAAGCATGCAGCACTGAAAATGCATTATATTGGCATGAATTCTAAGGACTCTAACTGAAGTTACAGGAAAATCACAGCTGATTGAAGCCTTTTTGTTTTCAAGCTAGCTAGTGGCATATGAAATCAAACTTGAATGCTGAGCTTGATGTTACACTTGTTTTTAATCTGTCAGTGAACAGCTGTATACTTGCAAAATATTGTGGTGAAAGTACTTCAGTGGTTTATTCAGTGTTACAAAATATAAAATTAAAAATAAATACTAAAAACAATTGATTTTATGGGATAGCAGAGTGATTTTAAAATCAGAAGTATTTTGAAGAAGATGATATTGAATACGTCAGAGTTGTTTTAATTCCTGAAGATATGAATGTAATGTTTTTCTCTGTTTCATTGTTTTTATGGACTCAATCTGTAAACAGTAGTATTAGTCTTTGCAGGTCATTCTTGATTGATAAGATTGGCAGACCCTTAATCATCTTCCTTGTATTACTTGGTATGAACTGACGTAACAGGAGTCAAATACCTTCTTTTTATATTGGGAGGTTCTCAATTGTCAACTTTGCTTTTATTTAGGCACAGACTAATAGTCTGTCCAAATATCAGATTCAATGCACTATAGAGTGGCTTTTCCATTTGCATTCAAAACAATCTAGACCAGGTATGACAGCAGTTCAGATATGTGAGTGGAATATAATGAGGATATTTTGAGTATTCCACAGAAAATTTCTCTGTCTGCACATTTTAAACAAATTTCATCCACCTCCTTTCCTTAAAAAGACATTATCAAGGCCTTGTTTCAGAGTTGAGTTACTGGTCAATTTCTGAAATGTTTCAATAAACTGTTTTTATCTAATTGAAAATGGTTAGGAAAGTTTGAGTTTGTCAAAAGTAAAGAAATTACAGCGTAGAAACATTTTCTTCTCAGGTTGCCTTGTGTTGATGAGATTTGAGATTCATCAGGAAACAAGCTTAATGTGAACTGAAGATAACTAGGTAGATTTTTAAAATATTTTTAAGAGACAGCATGGGAAGACGTCAAAAGCACAAATAAATAAAGTCGATTGAGATTTTATGAGCAGAAGATAAACCAAAAATAAATTATATCAATAATGTGGAGAAAATAAGATGTTTCACTTATCATTTTAAATGTTACTAGATATAAACCATAATAGATGCAAAAGCCTCAGTATATCCTGAATCATTCAGTTCTCTCAAGAGTGTGAAGTGATGAAACATGGCAACATATGATCCTTGGTTCTCTGCAGTTTTGTGTTTCAGGCACTCATTTGTTACTGTCTATGGTGCTTTTCTATGATTTCTGAACATATTATAAAATGTGATTTCTGTAACTGCTAGCTGGAAACAGTCACATTTCTATTATTATATTATGATATTGATCTTCAAATACATAATTTACTCTTATCACAATATGTCATTTCCTTACTCTTAATTCGTTTCATGACAAGCATACTTTTAGACACGGCATGAATCTATACATTCAAAACACTGACTCTTCACAGAAATGTCTTCAGTATTATACAAGGCAACATTTTCAACGTGAGATCTTTTACAAGGAAGAATTAAAAGTAAATGTGTGATTCTGATGTTTAAAAAATGTAGAACATCACTCCTAACCAAGAATCAGATGCATTTGAAGTAGAATGCAAGAACAGGGGAAACATCAGATTTAAGTAAATTGTGAAAGAAAATTAAGATTTCCACCATGGAAAGCAATTAAAAAAGAAAATCTTGATCTGATAATAGGATAGGGTAAGACAACAGAAGTATAATAGAACAATGAAAAAAAGAAGCCACCTTCTGTTCTTTTTTGTTTTGCTGTAGCACTAATTGCATTCTCTCTTCATGTGGATTACCTGCTGACACTAATTCTCACCACTATTTTTTTACCAGATATTTCTGTCCATTTTGTCTTCTTACTTTTCTCTACTGGCTCTTTTACTCAGACAGTTCTTCATTAGGATTTCTTGCCATGCAGTAAGCATGGAAAAACTATAGTTACATAATCTTTAACTAAGTTTGGACATGTTATTTGCATACTCTAGTCATCATTCTCACATTAAGGAAGCAGGCACAAATTAAAGCTAATACTCAGAAAGTCTCAGGGTGAAATAGGTATATATTTTTTAGGGTGTCAGGTACACTTGTGCTCTTGGCAATGCTTTCTTCCTTGTTATCAGAATGACTATTCAAGCAGTTTTCATCTGAGTGACTGAATTCCTTTAAGCACTGTAAAAAAGAGACTGAAATCTTACTCCCGGTGAACATTCCCAGTCAGATAATGAGACTTCATTATAAGCTTGTACTGATTTATCCAGCCTACAAACAAGTTTGCTTGTGTACATCACCATAAGGGTTTGGCCATGTATACATTTTTGCTATCAAAAATCTCTTATAACTTGACTCTGAATTAGAAGCCCTTTAATTGTCTTCCAAAGATTTATCATATGGATTTGCTGGCTCACAATTTTATACCTTTTATGATCCTCACTGTCTTTTTCAATGAGCACTCACAGGAACAGTTTACTTTGTTTTTACAAGCCTAATTTCAAGGTTTTTGTCATGTGGATGCCAATCTTACTGGCATGATGTTCTCTTAGTTTTGTAGGAGTAAGCAGTTCAGAATGTGAAACATTTAGAGGCTTAAGGTTAGCTAGATGACACATTTGTAAGATCTACTTTTCCTTTGAAACAACTCAATTTTTATTAGATTTCATGAAACGTTTGGAGCAATTTATGTCCCATGTAACACAGCTGGATAGTACTTATAAAATCAGAAGATAAATGGAACTGGTTATAAATACTGCAAGTTACATTCTGACTTAAAATAAATCTCTCTAATAACTCAGTTATTAAAATCTGGTAACCTTTCAAATGTCTACAAAGACTCTTAAACAGTAGGCACTTTGAAAGCATTAGGGTGTTTAGAAATTTCCTTTTGCCTTTCTGTACTATATACCAGGTCTCCAATAATCTGTGAAAATCAATCCAATCCTGACTTCAAAGCTCTTTGGAAATGACATTGTATATTACTGATTTGAATAGTAATAAAAAGTAAGGAACATTGATATTTTGTGTCTTGTGAGATTAGAATAGTTCAGAATTTGTGAATGCTTAATGCTGCATCAGACTATACTGCTCTAAATACTATGTAATTCTGACATGAATCAAACAGTGAAGTGTAGCATTAATGGAATTGTGGTATTGTATTTTCCATTATATATTGCCGTGTTGAGTCTCAGAGCTTCTAATTACAGAAACTGTATGAAGGCTCTGTTTTTGTTTTTGTTTTTCCTTCTGTTTAATCTTTTAAACCTCATTGTTTGGGAGAAGAAAAAAAAAATCTGCTAAATAAATTGAGAGTCTCTTGACATTCACTGACACTTCCTGAATGTTTATGGAGACCAAACAGTGGATGTGAGCACAGTGAGGCAGTAGAAGGTGGGTTTCAGCAGTGGTGACAGTGATAATGGGTCATCTCAGCTGGTGCAGATTTTTACAAGCATAGCATGCAGGCTCTTGTTCATTGCTTGCAAAAGTATATAGTTAATGATGGGTAATGCCTATTCTAAAAAATAGTGTTTTGTAGCTGAGAATTTACTCTGTCAAATGGTGCTATCGTGTGCTCTTTGTAGGTTTTGTACTTTCCATGGAAATATATAGGAGGTATCACTTTTGGAGTGACCTAGTTAAAAATATTGAAAAAAATCTTATTTTTGTGTTACCAATTTCTTCTCAAAGACAAGAAACTTATTGTAACTCAGCAAAGTAGCAATATTATTAAGGTCTGACATTTCCTTTTCTATAGACATTTTTTTGATTCAGTGAAAATGTCAACGGTTTACGAGCTGGTTTGGCCCAGTTCTGTGACTAGTGGGGTGGATTTCGCAAAATCTGTACCTCTGGAAAAAGGGAACAGGGGACCCCAAAATAATTAAAAACAGTGGCAATGATCTGAGGAGAAACAAACTAATTGACTAAATATAGTATCGGAATGCAAGATAACACACCATAATACAATATAATTAGAATTGAAGCTAATAAATCAAATATAATGAGAATGTCCAAAAGGTGGATAGGCCTCACCATAATGCTGAGGTGAGATGCGCAGTCCAATTGAGCAGCAGGGAGACGAAGAAGAGCAGATGAAGAAGAGTGCATCAGGTGACCTTGCCAGGAGTTATATCTCCTCTCTGACTGCAAAGCCCTCTGGGGTAGTTCCCCAGAACTTGAGCATTAACAGTTAAACTCCCAGTGCACTACATGATGTTGTGATGTGGAATACTGATAACCAAAAGTCAGAAAACCATGACAGGAAATAAGGCTTTTACTAATCAGAAGGCAACCCACACAGAGGTCATCTATAATTCTATTTAAAAACTTCTGTCAAAGGAGGAAAAAAGTGCATCACTATTTGGTGTTTATGATGGTTATGATGGGTTAAGGGGTGGCAAGCAGAACTGTACAGAAGAACAGACACAATGGAAAAAAAACAAAACAAAACAAATGTTCACCCTGCACTGAAGGTAATGAAATACTGCATTCCAGTCACAATTGAGCAAAGTTAATAAAATTTTGCTTTAAGTCTGAATTGATCCTTGCTCAAAATCAGAATATCAGACAAATTTTCTTGTCCTCCAGATAAGAATTACTAGATACTTTGATATAGAATGTCTCTGATTAGAGGAAGAATGATCCATGTCCTTTATGTTTTACTGAAATATTTCTGTTGGTTTTAGTATTTCTTGGAAGTAAAGAGAGTATTTGATACATTTATGTTCAAAGTGACATTATAATATCTCATCTGAATTCTAGGGAAATGTGTGCTAACCATTTGTTTCATTAACAGTATTCATAGTACAGATCCATATGCCTATGTTTGACAAGAAAAATCTCTTCCTACTTAACAATAAGATGTAATACTTATGATATTTTGTTGTATATTTTTTGACCTTTGAATATCATGCAGTCTGTTTTCTAGCTGAGCAGATGTCCTGTACAAGTAGAATGAAACAAACAAGACAAATATATTTTGTTCAACTTAATCTGTGTTTCTGTTGTAGAGCTTAAATTGTTTCATACCCAGAGCCAGAGGTGGTATTAAGATTTCCTATATCTTCCCTCTACTACACCACAAATTTATTAGATCCTCAGTTTCTAGAAAAACAAAGTTTCACAAATATGTTTAAAAAAGAAATGAACATCCAAACACAATAAAAAATATTTAAATCAGAGTTAGTTTTGTTTCTCCTACTAAAATGTAACATTGTGGGGGGAGTATAAAATGACTTATGAAATAATAATATCTCAATTTTAAAATATTATTTTTAGACAATTTCTTGTTCCTTGGTTAGGAAGGATGTCTCTTACGGTATTGGCAAAATAAAGATGCTTCTTTAGCAAAACAGAATAATAGCAAAACTTTAAACACTGTATCTGCTTTACCTCTGTACTGTGAAAGGGCTTAGAAGATGGCTAATTTCCAAGAGACCCTTAAGCAAAACACAGATGAGCAAGAACCTGAGCAATGAACTACTCTTGAATTGCAAAAGTTTATTTCAGGATTGTCCTTGTTACAGTAGGAGAGAGTAAAGGGCTGTTATGCAGAAGTTCGATGAAAACTCACTGCCGTGTTTCATTCATAGTAAACTTTACCATGCATGGGTAAATGATCAGCCTAATTACATCTCTTATATCTACTATAGAAGTCTCATTATTTCCTTCTGTTCCACCATCTGTCTCTGCCCATCTGTTTTCTTTTATCGTTGGCCTGTAAGTTCTTTGGGGTAGAATTTGTTTTTAATTTCTTTTTACAGCATCTGATAAGGGGATTCTGGTTTGAAACTAGGAATTGTAAGCAAAATTATAGAAAATGTCTCATAATAGAGCTTGCATATGTAAGAAACTGTGTTAACTAGGAGTTATAAGCACTTGAATGTCTCATGACTTCAAATTACATGGAAGTGTAAGGCATTCTCTTAAACCATAATATTTGATACCTGGCTAACCTGTGTGTCAATTCCCTTTATTTTTCCTCATGTCAAAAGCGCATAGGTCAGCGTATTTGATCTGTAAGTCTTTTCTGGACTTTCTAACATGCAGCATGCTGGTCAGAATGTGTTTCCAATTGGTTGTCAGTGAATTACTTTTTTTTTTTTTTTTGGTGCAGATGTATGTATTCTGTTCACTGTCTTTGCATTTCAGCTTGAGTCTCTTTTGTTTTAGGATTATTCACTGCCCTGAAAAATTTTAAAACCATCCAAGCAACACTCTTTACGTCTGTCAAAATAATCTCATTTAAAGAAATGATGATGTGAAATTCCTAGACCAGTGAAACTGTTTGAATAAAATACATGTACAATAAGAATATGAAAATTGATAAAAAATATTGATTTACAACTTTGTTGATAATAGAGGGTAAGGATATGTTTAACATATGTATTAATTTTTCATAAAATCAAATTATTGCTGTAGCATATGTTAATTGGATATTTAGGATTTAAATATGCACTCTGATAGCTCCTTTCTTGTTCATTGTTGTGGACATGTGCTTGCACAAGGTCAAACATTGGTCTAGGAGACATATAGAATTGTTATTAGGGGATTTGCTTTCTCTGTGATACCTATCTCTCTGTATGTTTCCTAGTTTTTAAGCCCAATATCAGTGCTCTTAACTTGTCCAGCTGAAATTTCCCTATGGATGAGTTTAATGTGTTTTCTCCGGGATTTCCTTAATCTTAAATAGACCACAGGAAAAGTTTAAGGCTAGGATTCATATTGGTAGTAAGAACTACTAAAGTTTTGAGAGTCTAACAGTTGTGAGTTGAAGTATCTTCAAAGTCTGATGAATTGATAACCAGGCTGTTGGATAGGAAACAAGAAAATTTAGTCTGTGGCAAATTTTGGTTGATTTATCCATTACTAACAGATGTTTAAACAAAGTCAAATCGTCAGTTGCTTTAGGCTGGGTATAGCCATAGAAATGCTTAAGGCAGTTTCTTCAATAAATGAAGAGTCAAAACAGCAGTCCATGGAGTGACAACGTGTGAACATCAAAGAAAATCTTCAAGGCACATCCATCAGCAGATAAAGAGATGTGCCCTATTTTTGGGAGGATAGGAAAAGTGTGATTCTTCTACATTTCCTGGAACATGGACAAGCCATCAACTCTGACACCTACACTGCATTGCTGACTAAGTTGAAGGCTTGAACTTCCAGAATCAGGCAGAGAAGAGGACATCCTTTGTTTTGCAACATGATAACACCAGGCCCTGGTAAGTTTTAAGAATGTGGAGCACATTGCCAGTCTTGCCTGGACTGTCATATTACACCAGATCTGTGTGTGTAGTCTAGATGCATAGTCCAGATTTGGTGCCATCTGACTTCCATATGATCAGGTTGATGAGAGATAAACTGCATGGGCAACATTTTCCTGGCAATGAGATCATCATAGCAGCTGTGAAACGGTGGGTCACCTCCAGTGCTGCAGATTTTTACAAGCACAGCATGTAGGCTCTTGTTTTTTGATGGCAAAAATGCATAGTTAATGGTGGTGCTTGGAGAATTTGCTCTATCAAATGATGTTATTGTGCTCTCTGTAGTTGTAGTTTCCATGGAAATAGATAGGTGGCATTAATTTTGGAGTAACCTACCTTTATTACGTATCTCAGCCCTTACTGTCTAGTGCTGTTGACATTAATGGTAATCTTCTCATTGCAATAGTCTTGCAACTATTGATAAAACTTTGTCAGTTATGTAAGAATAACGATGTTTATTATTTCTGTAACACAATAATTTTTACATAAGCTTTGCACTTGACTTGATGAAGTATACTGAAATATGTCTTGTCATATCTCTGGGAAATTCTGATATATATTTCTAAATGTACAAACTGGAGGTAGCCCTGCATAAACATAGGATGGACCTTGTCTCCCCAGTGGAACTACTTCCTTCCACAATGCACATTAAAGTACTGATTCCCTGATATTGTAATGTATCTTCCTACTCCATTTTCCCGTGCACCCTGGCTTTCCTTCCAATAGAAACCATTATACACCTGGTGGCAGCTCACACTCAGCTTTTCTTCGATAAGCAGTTAAAATGACTGAATAATTCAGATAGCAGGGTTTCAGCTCACATGGATTTCTTGACACTTTATATACAGAATTTGAGCTACCTTTCTCTCATTTGCCTTGGAAAACTTTGAGAGACTTGGGTTTTACAAAAATTAATAATATCACTCACCAGGAAACTTTCCTAGCCAGCCATTGCTTTAACACCTGAGCAGTCTTGAGAAAAGACAGTGGTAATTGCTGAAGAAGATTGAAAAGAAAAATCTTGCTAGTCTCCTTTAAGATTTTAATAAAAATTTGATTAGAACATAAATAAAAATATATCGTGTCATAATAATAAAAGTTTGGGCCACAGAAGTGGATTATATATATTAGTATTCATCTAAAAGATAAATAAAGAAACCTAGGGATACTGCAAAGGGCCCCACACGGAGCTGACATGTTGTACTGAAGACAGCACTTTTAGTAGTGGAAAACTTACAATTCACTAAGTCTTTTGTCACTGATGAGTATATTATTTTAATATTTAAGACAAAGATACATAATAGTCTGAGGTATTCCCTTTTATTCTCATACAGTTTAATGTGGGTATTTAGAATGTATATGGGAGCTTATATCCTTTTCTAAGACTTCTGTTTTTTCATAAGCATGTAAGAATCAGTTTTTAGTCTCACAAAGAGTTCATTCGTGAAAAAGAGTAGTAAGTAGTGTTTACATTCACTGTGGTGAAATTCTAAATCATTTTGATGAAATGTTATCACTTTTTTATTATTCTGAACAGCACTTAAAAACAAATGAAAATGATACTGCGAGATTTGTGAAGTTGCATATTACATCCCTATCCATTGGACTGTTTCTTTAAGAAAAAATAGTTGGGTAGAAATAACCTGGTTCAAGAAGAGCTTAATGATGCCCTCCTGCCTTTGGTATCAGCTGCTATTAGAGGGTTGGGTTCTGGATCCAGCTGAGGAGTATCATGAAAAGGAAGTTCCTGGGGAGAAGGGAATAAACTTAAGGGAAGAGGGAGGAATGCTTACTGGATGTCTGATTTGGATTTTGATCATTGGTTCAGGGAAGATGAGCTACGTGGACTGATGCTGTTCATTTCCAAAAAGTAAGCAGATTCAAACGTTTTTGGCAGTTGAGGAATAATAGAGTGGTATTTCTGGTAGAAATATTAAGCCTAGTGTGTCAGCCTATGGTCTGGGGAGCTTTGTGGCTAACATGGGTATTGGCATTTCCAGATGCTTCTCAGACCAGAGTGTGGCTTTTTTTCTGATTATGGAGTTCCTGTGCCCATCTTGTTCTTCTGGATGTGATCATCAGCTGCAGATGTGAAGGTGTATGACCTATCTTCTAGAAACATCAGGTATTCTTCCTACAGTTTATTGAGTCCTTCTTCTAAATCAGAGACTTTTGAGGCAAATCTAATAGCAATTTTAAAAAATTCTGTATCAATTTTGATCTCAATTTTTAATTGAATTTTTTTGAGGAGTGTAAAAAAAATATGATTTATTTATTTTGTTGTTAGATTTCTACACTGACTACAAGGGAGGAAACAGCTATTTCTCAACTTTAACTGCTTGAGCAATGCTTTTGTATCTTGGATCATGCAGGAATAATTATGAAGTTAACATGAAATTGTAGAGGTACTGTTTCTTAAAGGGTTCATATAATTTAATTACAACAGCAGCTCCCCTACTATTTCCTTACTACTTTGAGAACTGTAAAGTAGCAAAATAAATTTGGGAGCGACAGTGAGAGTAAAGGATATCATAAATATATTCCTAGAGGAGATATGTCTAGGAGACATCAGAAACCTGTTAAATAAATCTGGTCTTGTTTGCCACTAAACTTAAACATTTTTTCTGGACATAAATATACCTTTTTATGCCAGAATTTACTGAGGGGAGAAAAGGTGGCAACCAGAGATGGTGGTGAAAAGCGAAAGGAAAGAGAGTTCTGAATCTAGAATTGCAAAGGTGACAAAACTAACTTGAGAACAAATGCAGGAGTGCAGAGTGAATTTACTGCCTTTCATAATTACTGGTTGAACTCAGTGCTAGAAGAACACAAAGCAACATGGAACTCGCACGTTCTTTTCAGTGAAAAAGGGAGATAAATTTAACTGCTAGTGAGCAGGGTTGGAAGAAGTAAAGAGATGAGCATGTTTCAGATTCTAGGTGCCTTTAAAACCAAAACTGAAGGAGTACTCTCAGAACCTATCAAGAACATGCAATTCAGATGTTCTTAAATGTTAAACATTTGGTATATATCACGCAATATCTGGTAAAAAGTGTTTGCTGCAAAATGAGATTTTAGACTGGTTTCTTCTGTCAGCTGTTAATCTGATGGAATGCTTGCTGATGACTCTTCTACCTACTTTCTAACCTAACAAATTTTAAGGTTTGTTCTTTGGTTCAAGTAGTTGTGTCCTCTCTGTTTTAAATATGTCTATGGGAGGAAATTATAACCAGTTTATCTGAAAATTTAGTTTAGATTGATCTACAATGTTACACTACAAATCAATGAAATTATACTCTTGTGTATTTGTATTGCTTCAGTAAATACTTCACTAGTGTATCTTGGTCATTCATAAACTCATCTGCAGCTGATGTCACACATTAGTCTCAAAACAGTGTATTATACAGCTGAAGTTAACAATGCTGATGTTTATGAACCATATACACTTTTAGGGTAACTTTTCTTCAGTGGATGAACATAATTCTCATTTTTATAGATTGAATTTATAGTTTTAAAGAAGAGATGAGGTAGATTTTTTGAGATAAAAAATGACTGTAGAACTTGTAGATGGCTATCATTGTTGATAAGTCATCCAGTCATTCAATAAACTTAACATCATGTAACTGCCAAAATCAAGCTTAAGAGCCTGTGATCCTGAGCCAGCTGCTAAAGGACTTGGACCTTTGAGACTGCAGTTAGAGACTTGGGAGCTCTTCAGAATGTACTCGATTGTTATCTCCAGTTACTTAAAAACTGTAAGATTTCCAACAGTCAAAATAAATTGCACCAAAACGTTTGCATTACCTAGCCAAACCCCTTGAGGAAGGCACTGTTAAAGAGAAAGGAAGGCTGTAGTATGGCTAAACAGTGGCTCAGGAGAAGAGTTTCCAATAAATCTTTCTCTACCTTTCCACTTTAAAGGTATTATCCAAGTAATAACATTCTGTTGTAACAGCAAAAAAGCAGGCATATTCTGTGGCAATTGCTTACTGCTCTGTTTATACCTTTCTTCTATATTTGACATTGTCTTCTACTTTAGCCTTGCTGAATGTGCTCACTTCTCTCATCCTAAGGTTGCAAACTCTGTCATAGAACAATTCCTCTGTAGTTGCATGCTCCAAATTTAATTATTTGAATTATGCGCCAGGGGCCACAGCAGTTCAAGCATGTTCGAAAGAAGTGCTGTAACCTTGATAGAAAAAGTTTGTTTGTTTGTTTGTTTTTTTCATAAAACATTTTGGAAAATTAAATTCAGTGTAGTTTCTCATGTACAACTTCTGGAGGGGAAACTTAGCTTTTTTTGAATCTTGATTTTTCTAGGAAATGTGGTACATATAACTGATTGGTCATCTATTGTAACTTTTTTCCTGTCAGGCAGAGAACTGAGACTCAGTGGATAAAGGTCCCTGGGACAATTGAGAAACAACTTGACAGAGGGTCAAAATAAACCCTCGTGCAGGAGCATAGAGCTGTTCCAAGTAACCTTCTAAGGACATTGTCTTTATCCTATTTTTTCATAGGGCAGTTTCCACAGTTACCAGTTCTTCTGTATGAGGTTTCTATGCTGTCTCCTATCTGTATTACTGAGCATAGCTCTTCCATTAGCTAAATGCTACAATCCCTGTCATGGAGAATATCACAAAGAACACGAATTTGGCAAAGATTTTCTTTGAGCTATTATTATCTGTAGTTACTCTGTACAGAAGGTGCTTGTTTAGCGTGATGTCTTACTGTCTGGGACTGTGAAATAAAATCAGTATAAAAGTTTTGACCACTAGTGATGACTTCAGTTACATCAGAATGCCTAAGCTGAATTAGTAAAATGTTGTGGGTTTTTTGTTTTTTTTTCATGTCTTTTTTCAAGCCAGAGCATACACACAGTCAGTCATGCATTGAGCACTCATCCTCAAGATTAGGTTTTGTATTAAACTCATCTTAGTGATTATCTTAGCCCAGGAAATTGAAATTTGTGGTTTGCACAAGAGAAAGTATATATACTTTTATACTGTAGGAATTTCCAGGTAAGGTTAAAATATAAAAAGTGGGAGGCTTTTTATGAGATTAGCATTCAAAATGTAGAAAGATGAATATAAGAACTATGTGTATGATGGTATATGTGTGGGACCTATAACAAAAAAATATCTGAAAGTTGCTCTTATGTGCCATAAATACAGTTTTCACATAATATTTTTAAATGGGTATTTTTCACATTAAAAGTGATTAGACTAGTGTTTTCAGCTTGTGGTTGCAAAGGCCCTGGTGAGGAGAAGGAGGAGGGAAAGACTCTTACTCAAATTAAGACCTCATCTCTGTCACATTAGCTGCCACCAGCTGAATTTTTTCACAAAACAAGGAAGTGTAACCTTCTGTTGTTTTAAACTGGTACATATGTCTGCCTGCTTATTAGAAGGAATTTCATGCTGAGAATACATAGTGTGGATGCTCATAAAATTCAGTGGCATACTGGACAGAGTAAAGGTGTTAACTTTAACCTATCGGAAGTATTGAATACTTTGCCACTAAAATCTTAAACAGGAGAGAGAGGCTGTAATTCTAAGATGATAAATCTGCTGATTGCTATCATAAACTCACCAATGCTCTTTCTATATTATCCTATAGAATACTAATTTGGATATTTAAGTTCTAAATAGTGTGAATGTAAGATTAAGTTCTTAGAACATTTAAAAAGCAAAGCTTTATGTGTAAAGGCCATTATTTTCTGCTGAACTGTCTCAAAGGAGAATACAAAGCAAATCTGTTCCACTCTGTATTTTACAAGAGAATTGATCATCTGCAAGTGACTGAAACTACGCTTACTTTGTCAGGCCCTAGGTTAATTATTTCCTTTGCCTGTAGTCTTGATTTAGTTTGTTGTGGAATTGTGTGTGTGATATCTTTTTTTATTTTTCTTCTATTATTGATATCTACTTTACCCTTAAGTCCTTCCAAAAAACTGGCAAAAAGATCAAAGGCATACTGACGAAAATTGATTATGAACTATAGGACAAAGAATACTTTTCCCATGCACAAGAACTGTGGACTAAGAAATATATAATTTATGCACCAAGTAACACTGTTTTTTAAAATGCATAAGTAGTATGCTAATAATGTAAAAGAAAAGGTCATCTTTTGTGTGTGTGATGAAGCAATTAAAAAAAAAAAAAATTAAAAGCATAAAATTGAAATATAGGTGATGTCTGAAAATATTAATAAAGCCTAAAAGTTAAGTTTTTCCAAAAGTGCCTGCTGCTTTTGTCACAAATTCTTGATATCAATGTCCCAGCAATTATGTATGCAGACATAGTACAATATCATACAATATGGCATAGTACAACTGGAGACACTTTACTTCAAATGTGTATTCCTTTGTTTGTGAAGCACCTCTGAGGGTAGGTTCTAAAAAAGGAAACTCCTGTAATTTTTCGGGTAAAGTAACATAGCTGTTACACAATTTCTAGCAAGCAATTTGTGCCACTTCCTAGTCCTCGCTAAGATATGCTTATTTTATAAAGAGTAACTTTGTAAGCTATTTTGTTGTTTTCTCCTTGTGTAAGTAGTAATATATTCCTCCATGCCTGTATTCTGAGGTAAATTGTTCAAGTTAAAAAGTGGGATCAACCAATAAGTTGTTAACCAATAAAGCAAATCTGACTCCTTTATCTTTGCTGCCAAAAATCTTTCACTGGAAAGATTAGTTTATTTTCTAAAGTTGTAGTTTTGCCACCTCCACCAACTTCTCTTTTCTAGCCCTTGCTCCTGGGATCTAATAGCATTAATAATTGCTAAAATGCTAGAACATTACACTTAAATGACACTAATCTCAATGAAGAAAAAAATGTATTATGGTTCAAGCAATGTTTAAGTTGATAGAAAATTATACAGAAAATGCTTTGGCCCTTTAAGTTACTGCTTTGATGTTAGCTTAATGTCTACTTTCTGGCAAGAATAATACAGAGATTTTTATGAATATTTGACTTTACTGTGATAACTGTTAGGGACTGTCATTCTACAGAAGGTAAACTGTATGTGTGGGTACAGACTGATAAAATTACTTCCATTCATTAAATTACAAATCTCTCAGAATAAATAACACTAATATTTTCCAGCATTTAACATTTAAAGTTAAAAAGAACTTCAAACTTGTAGTGCTTAGTCTTTACTGGTCCAATTGAGAACTTTAGGCTCTTAATTTCTTCTGGGAGTGATAGTCATATGTAACAGTATAACATAGGAAAGGTAAGGCTGTGTAACCCTTTCATATACATGGCTGATCATTTTCCTGGAAGGAAATGCAGAGGTAAGGGAGAATTCTATTTGACAAAAAATACTGAAGCAAAAGAATAGGAAAAACAAATACTGTTTATGTTAAATTTGATTTAATAATGTACTTGGTGCACAGAACTATGGAAAACATTCAAAGCATATTAAGTCTGGGGAGTTCACAAAGATGAACCTTAAAATTCTGAATCAGTAGGCAAGGACCGACCTGGCTTACCAATTGAAGGTAGAGAACCTTGAATACTGTTAAATAGGATATGATTTCAGTTAGCACTTCAAGTTTCAAGAACTGCAATGGATGCTATTTTTGTATTTCAAAGATTTTAAAATAACCTCTCACTTATTTAAGTAATTTAATGTGTATTGAAACATGCAGAAGACCAGGCAAACTCCTGAAAATACATGATTTCATGTTCTCTGCCACAAATTCTGATACGTTGGCAAGCACACCATTGTTACACAGTTTGAATTATTTGTGCTCTAATATGAGGATGATATGCTTTTAAGAATCCCCTTGTGTCATCTTTGAGAAGCAGTATGACAATGTAAATTATTGTAATAAAGGCCAAACCTTTCACTGAGATGATGGAGAATGTTGAGACAACACTGAAGACAGTTTACTTCATCCTAGGAAAAATGGAAGGTGTGAAGGAATTATGATTCATAGTGACAACATTCAATTCTCCTTTAGAAATACAGTAACTCAGTTCATCGTTCAGCATACAGTTATTGTGAAGTTCCATCTGGCAAACTCTGAAGGGATTTATGTTCAAATACAATGTTTAAAATTCCACTTTACAGCTTTATGTTGCATAGGATAAAGGATGTTACTGATATTCTTGAAGATGGGCCTGGAAAAGTTTTTGAAAGTACCTTGCCACAGAGAATAGAACAATGGTAAGATCATCAGAAGATCATCATTCCAATTGCCTGACTGCTTGAGGGCTAACAATGTTGAAGCATGATGCCATTGTTCAAACGTGATCTCACAGATCTTTAGGTATCATCCTCAGACTTTCAAAGCCTCTCTTCAAAGCCTCTTCTACTGTTAGACTGTGTACTACTGTACCGCTACTGCTGTGGTACAGGGTTTTTCTGTTTTTTGGTGTTTTTTTTTTTCATTCCCATGTATTCTATTGTTAGTTAACAAAGAGAACAAACCAGCACCTCTTTCTCCACTTCCCCTCTCCAAGAAGTTGCAGAGAGCAATGAAGTCACCTTTCAATCTCATCTCCACACAGGACAGCCCTAACTGTTATTAGCTTTGTTACTCTCATCTGGAGGCTGCAAAGTGCCGCCTTTTTGTGTTGTGGTGCACACAATGCTTAAGATGAGGCTACATTAATGGTAAATATAGCAGGAGAATCACTTTTTTTTTTTTTGTCAACTGTATGTGTTATGTTTAATGCATCTCAAATGTAATTTGTCCTCTTGACTGTCAAGGCACAATGCAGAACCTGATTTCACCACCACCCTCAGGTGCTTTCCTGCAGAGCTGTTCTCCAGCCTGTTGTCTCCCAGTCTGTTCCTCTGTCTGGTATTACTCCTTCCCAATTGTAAAATCTAGCATTTGTCTCTGTTGAACTTCATGATACTGATGACTGCCTAGTGCTCCAATGTACCAGGATCCCTCTGTGAGGTCTCTTGTCCTTAGAGAGTGACAACAGTGCTTCCCAGTTTAGTATCACAACCTGGTCTGTAGCAGCCTGGTCTAGTGGTTGGTGACCCTGCCTATGGCAGGGGGGTTGAAACTAAATGATTATTCTGGTCCTTTTCAACCCAGGCCATTCTATGATCACCAGCAAACTTGCTGAGGATGTATTCCATTCTTGGATCTAGATCACCTATAAAGATGTTGGACAGAACTGGCACTAGAATTGAACCCTTGGGAATATTGATAATGGTCAGTCATCAGCCAGATGTAATCTCATTTAATGCAGTGCTTTGAGATCTATTTTTGAGCTGGTTTGTCACCTAGCATAACATCAACCTGTTGATAGGTTTTCCGGAAAGATGCTGTAGCACACAGTATCAAAGACCTTACCAAAATTCAGAAAGATCCACTGATTTTTCCATCATCCACCATGAGATGATCTTATCAGAGATCTAGATCAAATTTCTAAGGGCGACTTCCCTTTCATGAGCTCATGTTGACTATTCTCAACAGTAGCTTTGCTCTGTAACTGACTTTCAGCCTCTGGGATAATCTTCTCCATAAATGGGGTTAGACTAAGGTTAGTGTCCTGGATCTTCTTTCATGCCCTTTCTGAAGATGAGTATACAGTTGGCTAGCTTACTGTCAGCTAGAACATCCCTGAACTCCCAGAACCTTTAGTAAACTGTTAAGAGAGCTCCAGTTATAATGTCTGTTAACAGCATCAGTACTCTTAATTGAATCTTGGCAGGCCCCATGGACTTAGGAACATGGAGCAGCTGTTGCCATACAGTTTCAGTGACCACACATGAGAAGTCACTGCTCCCAAACCATGATCCTCCAATTCTGAAGATTGAGCAGCCCAAGAGTTGTTATTAAAGCTTGAGTCTAAAAAGGCATTAACTGCCTTCAGCTTTTCCCCCTCCTTGCTTGTTAGGTAGCCATCTACCTCAAGCATCAATCTGATGCTTTCTTTGTCCTTCTCTTGTTGTCTGACGCTACACTGGCCAGTGTCAGCTTTTCTTGTTTTCTCACTACAGTTGCAAATTGTAGCTCTGTACTAAGTTTGTGAAGCCAGACTTTGCTTCCAGAGATTACGCTTTTTCCTTTTCCTGCCCTAGTTCCAGGTAGAGTTCCCCATTCAGCCAAGCTGGTCATCTGTCCTGCTTGCTTAAATGACAAAAAGATGGTTTGTTCCTGGGTTTTTAAAAGGTGATTTCTGAAAAGCGGTTGGTTCTCATGCCTCCTTAAACCTTCTTGAGCTGATTTCCAAGGGATGCTGCTAACTAGATCTCTGAGGAGCTTGCTATCTTCAAGTCCTGGGTAGAAATTCTGTTGAGATTTTTCTCTTTATGCCCAGAATTTTGAACTTAATAATTACACGATCACTGCACCCACATATCAGATCCCCAAAAGCCTTCCCTATTCTCAAACATCTTTCCTAGTTGACTAACTCAGTACTTGCAGTGGAAGCTATTATTTTATGATGGTCAATTATTATCTTACCATTAGTGTGATTTTGATAAATCTGTGGGACCATAAAAGACCATAATAAAACTTTGGTATGGTCTGAATATAAGAAGCTTAATGTTTCTGGAATATGTGGAGATGTAGTAGATGTCCATCCAGGAGAATTCTGGGTTCCAGAATTCCTATTAACTTTGAATTTTGTTCTAACTAAAGGACGTGCCTATAACTTCATTCATGGTGTGTGCAGATGTGGGAATGGTTATATTCTAATTCTTACTTTCACTCCAAATATTGTGGCAGAATTTAAGAAACACTGATCTATGTCATTTGAGACGCCTTCCTAGCACTGAGAGTATGTCTGTTTGTCCAGCCGTGTTGTTCCTGACAGGTGTCTGCAAACTTCTTGTATTTACTTGCCAAAGATTGGGTTTTTAATGCAGGAATACTCAACTTTGGCATTTTGTTGTATAAGCTAACTACAGTTGCCATGGAACCTTACTGAATAGAAGCACTGCTGACACTTCTTGTTCACCTCCCCTGTCTGTTCCTTTCTTTAATTTAGGTTAGATTCCTTCCATCTCCTGACATTGAGAGGAAGAGACAAGCATTAAAAAAATATTCTTCTTGTGATGTGATTCAGCTTTGTACATAACATGATTAGATAAAGTTCTGAGCTGAAGTAGAAAACAGAACACAAGTCAAATATTTTCTTTCTTTTTGTATTAAATAAATAAAGACAGGCTTAATGCAAGTTTTTCACCATTGGCCATCATTATGGATAAAAGAAATGACATGTGACTGAATTCATTTTTTGTGAAGAAAGGATGGTGTTTACAATTACTCAGGTGTACTAATTTCATGCTTATCTGAAGTGGAGAATCCTATTATTTGGGGCTTGTGAGATACATAATGTAAAAATTCTACTTTCACTGTAGTGAAAGATTGTAGGTAGTCTTCTGTTCTTGAGTGTTGTGATAGTATGCATCCTAGCTAACAGTGGTGGGCAATTCTTCGCATTTTTACATCGTGTGACAGCTATTAATTAAGTAAAAAATTCAACAGAAACATTTAGGCATAGATGTATATTATTACACTTGTGCTTTAAAATTCTGTACAATTTCTGTACACTGGCATTTCATGTAGAACAAAAATAATAAAATGGAAAGGACTTTTGTTCTGTACTGTAAGTGTAAGCAAATCTTAGCTTTCAGTGAAACAGATATAGATTATTTTTCCCTCACTAAACCCCTAGCCTTTCTCTTACCTCTTGGCTTTGCTAAAGACCAGCAAGTCCTTACTAAAGAATTAATTCCATAATTAAAAGTGAAAGTATGAAATTTGAATAGATTAAAATGTCAGGATCAAGCAAAAGAGCAGATAGATTAATACTTGCCCTCTTTTGTCTTTGATGACTTGTAAGTTCACTTACCATCTTCATCTTGCTTGTGCTTTAACCAAAATAGTGCAGTTGTAATATATTAAGCTAAATTTGTTGGAGCAACTGATAAATGTTTCTTTTCTCACAAGGAGATAATGATTATGCTTTTAGTCTTTAGTTGTGGGAGAATGGAATTATGGGGTTTTTGTTGTTGCTGCTTTTTGGTTTGTTTGTTTGTTTTTCATTTGAGATGACTTGCGTTATTGGTAATAAAGCTCATTTTCCTTTTAAAGTGGTTATAAGATTGCTCTACCAATGGTTTTCATTTTTTTAACTCAATTTCCAAATGTTCTCAATGTGCTCTAAACAACCAAACAAAACAAATTGTTGCTGCCTGCTGTAGTCAGTCCATCTTCACTTTCATTCAATTATAATTGTTTTCAGTAGTGTTATCTCCTAAATAATTATCTAATTCTGTTTCCTCAAGGGGAAGCTCGCTCTAAAGACTTTATTTATGCTTCAGGGATTTTGGACCTGTACACATGCCACTTATTGCCTTGTCTAGGTGATGTTTGTTTGTTTTTTCAGTGATGAGAACCTTCTCACACACACACACACACACACACACACAAAAAAAAAAAAAAAAAAAAAAAAAAAATTGAGTTACTCATTATTTGTTTTTTTTTTTTTTTTTCAGAAATGAAATATAGGAATCTATGCATTAAAAACCTTGACTAATTCTTTTTTTCTGTTATTATTTATTTTTTTCTTTTTTTATTATTCATAGTATTTGCATGCTTTTGTGATTAATAAAAGGCATGATCTATTTTACTTTTTAGCTGTAGACTTCTAGTAACTTCCAAAGAAATAAATACCTTGTAACCAGATATACTGCTTGAAGTTTGTATATAGAGTTGAAGATAAAATTAGTTGTACAACAGTCATTTGGCCTACTACTCGTATGGCAGTGAGTTGTTTATTTTGAACTGAATTGTCACTTTTTCTAGCATTTTGATGAGTCTGAATCCTGTTTTTGTATTATTGCTTTATTAGTTATTATTCTTTTTATTCTTATACAGCCAATTGTACTGCAGTTCCATGTGGGGCCATATTCAGGGCAATATGAAAATGTAAATACTTTCAGTTTTATTTTTTATTACATCTTTAAGTTTAAAGAAGGAAAAATTTCTGCCACAGATACTGTTACTCTGTTTATAAGGAAATTATTCAGAACTTGTTCCATGACCTGTAAAGAAATGGGTTTCTAGCAAGAAAAAAAATTATCTGGTATAACTGCAGCCCTCAACATTTTTTTAATTTAATATTAAATTCAAAGGCCTAAGAAATGCTAGATATTTTGTTTTCTTTATTTTCAGAGGTATAAGTGATGTGTAATGACATAATGTGGATTAATCTCAGCCAGTTGAGAAGTATGAATATTCAGCATAAGCCTAATGCTAAAGAGAAAAAGGCATGTGGCTCACAGCCTCTTTTTTGCCATTGAAGCTTCAAATTAAAAGGCATGAAATGAGAGGAAACCATCTTTAGCAAATTTTCCACGTTTTTATTACTGTATCTTCACTAATTGTTTTAACTATTAATTTTTTAAAATCTCAGCTGCCTACTAAAAATTGAGATTGTAGAATACTGTGACTGATAAACACGTACTTGGTATATTTCTAGCAAAGATGAGCAAGCATATTGAAAGATCTCATTTGTTTTACTTAAGGATTGCATTTTGGGTGGTTTTGCTGAACATGAATTAGAGGTGGAGTTTGTGGTTAGAGTATTAAATTCACAGGACTTGATTTCTTCAAGCAAGGACTCTAGATGAGCATCTCTTAAGAATGTGGAGGAAAGTAAGATACAGAATAACATGAGGCCTGAAATACTGAAATAAGCTCCATTAACTTTGGAACTCAAGACTGCCATTCACACACTGCGTGGTTATTAATCTAATTCAACTATAAGACAATTCCAGGAATAAACTTCAGAGAATAGAAAAACTGAGCAAATAAATACAATTTAGAAATTGATAGATACAGATTGCCTTTCATCCTAAGTTTGATATGTTCAGTTCACCTTAGAGGCTTTTGGGATCATTTGGACAAGGAAGATGTTGCCAATTTGACAGCAGTTATTCTTGCAGCTGATCAGAAATTAAGATGATTGAATTGCCTTTGAACACTGTGAACCTGGATTAAGAAAATAGATTCATCACAAGTGAATGGAGAGAGGCTTTCAGAGAACAGGAATAAGTTACCATTTCTTTCTTTAATAAGAGAGGGAGAGTGAGAGAGAGAGCTAGAATTCCCCTCGAAAATGACTTTCTGCGTCAAAGTGGGAAGCAGCCTGTCTGAGAGCTGCCCAAGATGCAAAATAAGAGTAGGCAAAGTTATTCCTTTGTTCCTGCTGAAGCTAGGTTATACTAGAGCAAGGCATATGGATCTATTTGTCTCAGTGAGAAAGTAAGAAATCTTCTTCAATTCAGTCCTCCTTGCTTAACTATTGAACAAGGGTTCTTGTGATTGGTGATATTTGGACAATAGTATATTGAGGGAATGTTTGTTGTTTGTGGGATTTTTTTTTCTTTTTTTTTTTAAATTCTCTTTTTCCCTTTGAAATAGAATGCAAAAACTGCACTGGAAGCAAACGTGCTCAAATCTCAGAGAAAAAATAAATAAATCCCAGGGATTTTGATCAATCTGAGAGATACAGAGGAAAAGGGGAGAAGGGGGGAAAAAAAAAAAGAAAAAGAAAAAGAAAGAAAACAAACAAAAAAAACCAATTGCTTTCACTCTGTATTTCAAAAGCTGGATACTAAGTAAGTCTGTGATGGGAAGAATTCGCATTTAAAATCTGCAAGTACAGCTTAGAATTCAAGGCTGTTTGTTCTTAAAATTCTTAACCTTTAGCCCCATGTATATAAAATATGGACAGCAATTCTGTTTGATAGAATTTGAATCATATAAGACAGGATTTGTTCTCTTAAAAATGCTGGGCAAGGAGAAAGAAAAGCAAGCTGCAGTTATCAAATATTTAATACCAAATATATTTTACATCTCAGAGTGTCTCAGAGGTGTAAGTGAATTATATTTGAGTCATCTGGATGAAAATTGAAGTAAATAATGCTGGTTCTCCATTGGCCTCAGCTAGTGATGATGTCTGAGGGAAATTCCAAGTCTAATCTTTACGAATTTTCCCTTCTTAACTTGACAATAGGAATATTATTATTATTTTTATTGGTGAGAGAATTTGACTGTAAAAGGAAAATAGTCTGTTATAAAATTGATAAGAACATTTTAAAATATATTTGGATGCTAAATAACATCATTTCTAATTACATTTCATTGTATTTTTGTCCTTCTAATTTTTTGCATATATTTCATTTTTGCAATTGTTTCCAATTATTTCATATCATCAACTCAGTCGGGAAATTAACACCAAGATTAATGCAGGAAAGTGGTTTTTCACACTAATGCTTATTTTGCCCAACCAGTATGTGAATTACTCTCGATAACTAGGCTTCACACTTCCTTTTATAGTTGTATCTTCAGTGAAATAATTACTTAATACAGTACCTACTCCTGTGCTTATTTTGGTGTTTGAAGCTAATCCCTACACTGTTCCGATGAGTTTACTGGTGGTACAATCCTAGGTACTGCTACATTTGCAGAACAAGTAGGGAGGATGTATTTTATTTGCAACCTTTTCCAAGTGGAGATAACCAGTTGCAGTGCTCTCTGACAGACATTTGTGAATCATTACAAGTGGTGAAGTGGTGTGCTTAACTTTTGTGTCTTTCACTTCACTCTCACTTCCTGTGTAGATAACTGGACAATAACATCAGCAAGGAACTAGCATACAATGAATTCTTACAGCCTATAAAGGCAGAGGCAGTGTTTACGCCTATATATTAATTATTTTTACTGCCTGTGTGTTGCTTCCATAAGAAAAGCAAAGATTGGTTGTGAGCTACAATGAGGAGCTCAGCTGTTGGGGAGTGAAAGAACAGGGAGAAACAAAACACACACTGAACAAAAACTATTCACTTCAGATTAGTAATAATGTTTTTCTGTAGGATTGTGGTGCTAAGACTTCTATGTAGCTTATGTTATCACACCTTTGTTTTCATAGTTACAACATTCAGTCTTTTAGTAATATTGATGGGGTGCAGGGTGAAGATATCTTTCTTCAGTTCTGAAATGCATCACTGTCTGGTGACAACATTGGTCTGATTTTAATGCTGCCAAAAAGTATCTTCTCCAAGTAATACTGAATGAGTTCCTACTAATGGGAAAATTCTTGGATGGATGCCTAATCTGTTGAGAGCCCTGCAGGACTTAAGACTGCTGTAGAAGACAAACACAATTTACTCTAAAACTTACACTGTTACCAAAGCTTATCAGATAGTAATTCACTGTTAAACAACATATGCTAAATTATATTACTACTCTTACATAAGCCACAAGGACAAGAAATGACTTACTGCAACCATCGACTATTTTCTGGTTATTTGAACTAAACTAGATGCAATCTCTTTTTATATCATTTAGATAGAAGAGGCAGGTATCATTTACTCTTAACTGTCAGGCTGGGAGTTGTGATACAAATAGGTATACTCAGCCTTTCATAGTATCTCCCATCAGAGAACACGAAAAATACCAAATTCTGCAGTAGTCTGTCTGTCTCTTTTTCTGTAAAAGCTGAACAAAAAAATATCATTGAGACTTGTATCAAATTAAAATGAAAGAGCTAGGTCATGTTTTCCATTCTCCATTATTAACCTTTTCCTTTGGTAACACAGCTTGCCATGGAAGTCATCTTTGTTCTCAAGTCTACTGTACTCCCAGATAACATCGTATTTAAGGAGTGAAAAATTCTAATTGAATCATCTCCTATAATGTACTTTGTTTTTGTTATTACAGACAGCTTTTACCAAAAAAAAAAAAAAAGAAAAAAAAAAAAGAAAAATTGCATCCCATAGGGCCATTTACTGAAGAAAAATGCTGGAGTGATTCAGGTGATAGTCCATGTAGAAGATTACTGTGAAAAGACTTTTAACATACTAAGAGAAGATATTAAGAAGTCAATTATACCAAGAATTATTGATAGTAAGGTTATTCTGTTTTCTAAGCTATAATCAGCAAAATTATCACGATTTAATATCATTAATGGTATTGTAGATCACAAATTTGTCATTTTACAAATCAGGGTGAAGAAATTAAAAAGTGGACCCTATTACATAAATAACATAAAATAATCACAATAGAAGAGGTTTTTTTTAAACCAAGCAGCTTAGCCTCCTTGATTTCAGGTTAAGGTTTTGCATAGCTCTGTATACTTGTTGGATTTGTTTTATCAAGCTTAAATTTCAGTAGCAAATAAGAAGGTTGGTATGATATATGATGACATCTCTACTGAAAATCCCCTTGATGGTAGGAAGGAGAGAAGAGCTGGCTGTTCTAAACGCAGATAAAGCTGTGTGTGGCATCTGAAGGATCTAGAGACCTGTCTTGGGTTTGATGTGACAGGAAGTAATAACACAGTACTTGAAGGCAGGCAGAATACCAGGTAGCTTTGACTTGGAATAATTTTAGTCTCTTACTGCTGTCTCTAGACTCAGCCTGGGATGCTTTCTCAATGGTTTGCCAAGTGAAACAACACGGTCCACTTCATCTATTCCTTCAAATTGTCCCTGGAAATACCAGGTAGGAGTGTTAATACCTTTATATGTTCTTTCAGATGCAGGCTGATATGTAGATACTCTGTATATGATTGTTCCACCACTGATAACAAGTGAACTGAAATAAATGTGGTTCATGAAGAAGTGATTTGATAAAAACTTGTCGATTTGGGGTAAAAATAAGAGCAATAGTGCACACATACGCATGAAAAACTGGAAGTTAAGCCTAATTGCCAAGCACTTGCCTAGCATTTCCAATCAATTTTATCTCCAGAAGCAAATATCCACTGCAAATGAATATTGTAAGGATAGAGTTACTAGTATATTTGTGTATGTACATATAAACTTGTAAAAAATATTAGGCAAAGTTATGTTTCACTTTCTATTATTTTTTTGTTCTCCAATCTCTTTTCTTCTTTCCTTTTCCTTCATTATTATTCTTCATTTAACTGTTATCAGCTTCCTGCTTTACCTTTTGCTGTTTTACATTGTTTTTCTTCCTTTTATGTTACATGAACCAGCATAAATATAAGTATTTGTGTGTGTGTGTGTGTATACATACAGATATATATATATTTATATATATATATAGCTGTGTGTGTGTATATATATATATACACACACAGTGTAAGGCATACTAATTACATGCTGACAGACTCACAATACAGTCACCGATTTCTTTAGTATTTAGCACTGCTCTGAGTATAGGTAATTTATACCAGTTACATGATAATGTATTCAGAAAAATGCCATAATTTAAATGTTTCTCTGAAGAACACAGTACCATATTGTTATGTTGTACTGCATTTGTACAGCAATATGTTCAGACATCTGCACAGGCAAATGTTTCACAGATTTTGAAGTGCTGAAAAAATAAAATGAATCATACTTAGTCAAATAAATTAGAGGCCAGTCTTAAAGATATGAGGAAAACAAGTCACAATCCTTAATAAAGTGTCAGATAAAATGTATGGTATGTATTTGCATGAATTATATGGTACATATAATCAGATTAAAATTTAATCCATATTGTACTTGGGAATGAAGACTTTGTTTATCTGTCTGAACACATTTTTTGGACTACTAAAGTCACTTGAAGTACATTCATATCTTCAGACAAAAGCTGTCTGAACAAAAATAGAATGCTACTTTGTTTATTAAATAGTGAGGCCTAACTGAATCTTTGAACTTTGTTGAGAGATCATTTGTTATATTATCACCAAGGTTGGAAAAGACCTCTAAGATCGTCCAGTCAAATTTGCATACCTTTTTTTTTAATTATAAGGATAGATGCATTAATTACAAGTAAAAGTAGTACCTCCACATTAAATAACAACACTGAGATTTTATGTATAAAAGGAGTATTTCCACTTCATTTAAAAAAAAAAAAAAAAAAAAAAAGTTTAATTTTATATAATTATATATATAGTTGAGTAGCCTCAAAACAATAACATTTTTTTTTTCCACCTCGAGTTCTCTTAACTGAAGAAAATCACAGTTTTGAATTGCAGGTTACTAGTTTTCTTTCTTTCAATCTTCTCTTTCCCTTTTTGTCTTCATATTTTCATTCACTGGAGTTCTTTCATTCAGCTTTCTCTTTCCTCTGGAGTTGTTCTTAACCAGAAATTTGATTTCAAAGAGCTGAATTACAAGGCATGAAGTATTAGCATTGTATAGACAATATTTGTCAGGAAGTCCAGGACATGCTGAAGCACCCATCACTGTGACAGAAGCATTTTTCTGTGCTAAGTGACACAGCACAGAGAAAGCAACAGGACTTCTGTTGGCAGTGTAATGAATTAAGTCTGACTGAATTCTCTCATGCTAAATATAGTCAAAGTTATCATTCAAAGGATGTCCTAGCCACCCGTTACCACCTGTGCCGTGACTGGAGTTTTTATACCTTTTCTGTTTTCTAATAAGAATTTAGCCCAGTGGGAGGCATTACTGAGTTTCTCCTCCTTCATTCAATCATGTTTTTTTCACAAAATCTTTAAGGATATAAAACTATTAGAGTTTGCATTTCCTTGAAAAACTGGGGGAAATCAGCTGCAAATACAGCTGGGAAGAAAGGAAAAATAAATATGTATTCATACGTTATAATACAAATCTGTCTTAGGAAGACAGTCTAAGAAGTATTTATATTAGCTTGTTATGATAATAAAATCTGCACATTATACCGGCCAGGTAGCAGTTCGCTGTTACCAACTGGATGTTGACTGAACAAAGGGGATGTAATGAATACAGGGAACAGCTTTAATAAAAGATTCTCAGCTCCATTCTTCTGCCTTCAGGCAGTTATAATTGTTTTTCCTCTATTGACAAATTGTCTGGTACTTTTAGGACATGAACAGTTTCTGCTTTGGGGTTAGTGTCATATTCCTCACATCCGGAGTTGAGTCCTGTTTTCAGGATATTTTCAGTCCTGCCAAATCCTTTTCTACAAGAATTAACTTGTGAAAATTGAAGATGTTTCACTACTAATGACAACACTGGGTGGGGGAGGGAGCTCCAGATAGGAAGGCAAGTAAAAGCACTCAGCGTGGATGTGGCACTGCTCTGATAGAGGACAAAAAAGGTTTCAGTCTCCCCAGCTTTGTGTATTGCTGTTCAGCAGCTTTTAACTCTTTAACCAAATTAACAAATTTGAAGCCTTGCTGAGTGTATACATAGAAGCTTTTTGACTAAACTTGTTGAAGACAGAAAGATGGCAGGAACACTTTGCCTCAATTTCTCTTAACACTTTGAAGTCTGAAAAACTGCACTTAAAGAACATTTTCACATCCTTTTTTAATCAAAGAGGAATTTCGTAAATTCATTGTGAGCAGAAACAGGGCATCAATGATTTTAGGTAGGAAGCAGAGAAAATGCTTGGTAAATCTCCTATGGGTTATCCAGGCTTCAACCCAATAAGCTGATATTTAAGAAATACATGTGAACAAATGTAATAAGTACTTGGGACATGTCTCTGGTAGGATGTTGAAGCTAGAAAAATCAAATTAATACAGCCAGAGAAGGGCAGGGAGACTGATGAAAACAAAGTGCGTGATGATAGTGGAGAACAAATATGAAGGGAAATAGCTGACAGAAAATATTTGTAAATTGTGCTGAAGTGGAGGAGAAATTGGAAAGAAGGGAGTGTAAACTAGGCCTGTTTTTCTTTTTTTTTTTTCCTATGTCATTTTAGTAAGCTCTGAGATGATAGAGTTGATGAATAAAATGGCTCAGAATGAGGTTTGCTATATTACAGTTTGAAGAACTGCTATAACTGCCTTGAATAATGCAGCTACTATTTTTATTTACAGTAGATGAAAAACTTATTTTAAGTGAAAGCAGTAATTTCCTAGTACGATTTTCAATATCTGTGTGGTTTGTGATTCACTTGCTAATGAAAAAACAAAGTGATGTGGTGATAGGATTCAGTCTGAGCTGTAAAATGAATAAGCCTTGTGTTTATTTTTTGTGGAACTGTGGATGAGTCATTAACAAGTCCACAAATTAATGTAGGTGTTTAGAACCTACAGTCGTAGTAACTAAGTTATCTTCAAGGGTCTTTCTCTAGACTGAGATACCATTGAATTAATTATCCTAATTTTGATTTGTAACTCATTTTTGTAGGTCACAACTGAAGCAGACAAGATCAGTCTTTATTTGTTGCAGACTTTTGTATGCTAAACTTAACCATTTACATTCATACTCTGTCTTTTAAAGCCTTGGCTATGTGGGTAATTTTGTCATATTCAGAGGAATTTACTTGAGAATAGTCATATTCTACAACATAGGCCTTTAAGAGTATTTAACTAGATTTTAGAATTGGAATTCATTAGTTGAGAAAAACCTTCAGTATATTTCAGCTGTCAGAGAAACAGTAATTGCTGTGATTTTGGGGTGATTTATGGGATAGTATGACATTAAGTCTTGCTAGCTTTCTTTTGATCCATCTCTGTGCTTCTGCTTTATAAATTTCTATGGAATCTCTTCTTTTATTAACACTATTACACTAATTTAATGTAATGTATGTTCACCAGAATATACAGAACGTACAGAATATATATGGATATTTTTGAAAACTTTGAGATCATACTTATTTCTGTAAAATTCCTCACCTTTGTACTCTAGTATATTACAAAAAATAACCAAAGATTCAAATTTGTTTTCAGCCTTTAGGTGATTCATTTCCCACAGTGGAAACATTGCGTTGGTGTTTTTCATTCCTTTTTCCTTTTCTTGCCTGAGAAATTCAGCACAAGAAAACGTAGTATAAATTCACCAGTATCAAATGCCTCGTCTTTGTAGTTACTGGATTTGGGCCAAGAGCACAATTAGCATAACAGGTTTTCTAAAATGATAATTCGTAAATAAATAAAATCTTGAAGACCTCATTATATTCCTATGACCTTTGGGGAAATTTTAAACATAAAACTAACAATGGCAGCATTTTTTTTTTCAGAGTGCTTAAGGTGGCAACCCTCCAATCACTTTCTGAGGAAGAAGAACTGCATGCGTGCTAGGGAACAACCTGTTGGAAGGGAGCTCTGTGAGGAAGGACTTGAGTGTCCTTGTGGACAACAGGTTGACCACAGTAAACAGTGCATTCTTGTGGCCAAGAAGGTCAATGATATCCTGGGGTGCATTAAAGGGAGCACAGTCAGCAGGTTGTTATCCTTTCCCTCTACTCTGCCCTGGTGAGGGCACATCTGGAGTAATATGTGCAGTTCTGGGCTCTGCAGTTCAAGAAAGATGGAACTTCTAGAGAGAGTTCAGCAGAGAGACACAGAGGTGATTAGGGACCTGGAGCATCTCCCTTCTGAGGAAAGGCTGAAGACCTGGGAATCTTCAGCTCAGAGAAGAGAATACTGAAGAGAAATCTTATAAATTCTGATAACTATTTCAAGAGCAGTTGTCAGGAGGACAAGTCCAGGCTCTTCTCAGGGATGCCCAGCAACAGGACAAGGGGCAATGGGCACAAACAAGAACTCAAAGACTTTCATATGAACATGAGGAAAAATTTCTTTACTTTGGGGTTACAGAGCACTGAAACAAGGCCAAGGTTGTTCAGATTATCTGTGAAATGCATCTCTGGTAGTGCTAACTCCAAGGCTACAAGGTGAAATCTGTGTACTTCCTTCAGGGATTTCACCACTTCATATTACTTATTTTTGAATAAAAAATTAATTGTGACTTGTTTCAATTAAAAAAACAAAACAAAACTTTTTCTGGTTCTGTTTCCCTCAAAGGTGCATTAGAAATTAGCTAAAGCTGGAACACCAAAAGCGCTTTCTACATTTTTTTCTTAAATAGCATTCCTTAATATTAAAGGTTTTATATTTTCCTTTAAAAACAATTTGATTTATTTTCTGTGCATTAGTAAGAAGAGGACTTGTTTTAACTGAGCATAGTAATATTTATAGTTCTTGCATCAAAAAATGGATTTGGCATAGATGAGGTATTTGTGTGAAACTTGTTCTTCGAGTATGTCAGCATTAGTCTTAATTTAGAGGGACTTCAATTTCCCTCTAAATTTTCTGATTGGTTCATGCTTAAGCTCTGTATGAGAGGATAGTCTTTAAGTCTTGCAAGAAAACAGAAAATGATGTTCATGCAATATGTCTCCCCATTCTGACATTTATGAACGTGCCACTGTGATGTATTAAAGCAAATACAGTCAGAGTAACTTCTGCAGGACAAAAACTTTGAAAGCCTCAGGAAAAGAAATTTCCTTCCCAAAGAGAGTGGGTATTTTGTAGTAGACGAGCCAAACAATAGTCTCGTAAGCGACTTCATTAGGAACAGTTTTGGCTTAACTGCTCACTAATTAAAAATTTGTTGTTAATTCAGTAGTTAAAGGTCAGGAATTACTCATGGCTAGCACTGTGTCTCAGAAGAATATCAAGGAAATGGCCATCAGCTCAAATCAGAGGTGTTAATATGCAATTAAAGTTCACGATAGCAGATTTTGCTGAATTAAATTAGCTGCGTTGAAGGAAGAGCTACTTTGTTGATCTTAATGTACCTTTAGAAAAGCATCCCAGTTGAGCATCTGCTTTTTGGAAGGGCTAGAGGCTGTGTTGAGAAATATTTCCACTATCTTAAATAGTGGAGAGTAGCCAGAGTGTGGTAGAGATTAATTCAGAAAGGGTGAGGAAATCATTTATTTGTGGTTCTTAAAGCTGAGCAATTGGAAGAAGGTAAACTTTATATAGTTTAGAATACATAAGGTAACCATGCTTACCTTAATCTGTAGCATGTAGTTCTACTTCCAGAACATTTCACATTTGTCAAGTAGCTAATTACATCTATTTGATCATTATTGTCTCTACTGTGGTGGATCTATCAGTACAGTCATGACTAGGAGCGCTGAGAGATGACTGTGTATCCTTATGGATACCTTACCTGGTGTAGGGAACCTGCTTTGGCAGGGGGGTTGGACTCGATGATCTCTGGAGGTCCTTTCCAACCCCTACAATTCTGTGATTCTGTGATTATGTATACTACAAACTATTTTCTAGTTGTTCAAATCCTGTTTTCAATATTTTTTTTCCTTTTTTTTTTTTTTTTATGCCTTAAAATCATACTACAGCAAGTCTTGAGATTCTCTTTGTATGGTAGTGTCTGCCAATTTGAGAAATGTTTTTTTTTTTTACATTTTATTAACCAAGATGTTGGGTGAAGCAGAAATTTTTATCACCATTCTGTCATTAAAAATATTGAGCAGAATCAAAGCCAAGACAAATTCTGTGAGGAATTTGATTCAACAAGACATTATAGCTTAAAAATTAACTCAATGACTACCAAGGTGATTTCACCGGTTTTGAAATATTAACCATTACGCTCATACAGACTAGACCAGAGTGTATGTTGCTAAATATTTAGATATGTCTTCACACCAGAAATTACAACCAATTCTGATACAGGGTTGGAGAGGAAAAACCTGAGGAGTCTCAGTGATTAAATATGAGTCAGTAAATAGTTCACTAATGAAGCTGCTGCAATCTGCTGCCTATAAGCTATAAGCCTGTCACCTCATTCTGTAAATGAGTCATTTTACTTTAGATTTGTTGAAGGCAAGATAGCACGTTACAAGTGAGAAGATGCCTTTCTGAACTTCCAAAGGCCTATTATGAATTCTTTGAAAATTGCTAAGTTCAGTCCTATTTAATTTTGCTTTTGTTTTGTAGTTCTCAAACATTGCTGAAAGCTATTGTAAATTGACTTTTTAAATGGGTATCTGCATGACTGATACCTTTGCATTATTTTTGCAGCTGCTCATAAACCAGGTGTCCTACATACATAAACTGAAAATGATATTTATACTGATTAGTACTTAGGTGTGATAGCAACAAAATTTCTGCATGAAAAACAGCGTAGCCTCCTCAGAAATGTTTTTGTATGAGGAAATGTTTGAAAGAGAATTTGATTGCTTTTTTTCCTCCTCGTAATATTATCCCGTAATATACTTCTTACGTCTAAAAATATCACAAAGAGTTATATATACAAAATGTGAAGGTGCACAGATTTACTGACTTTTATTAAAGTTTTCAAAATCTGGGATTAATTAACTCTCATCAGAGCAAATTAAACTGCTCTGACCATCTGCCAATTTGCACGAGCATCTTTCAACACTCACTAGATGGCTGTGTATCCTTATGTATGCTTACTATGTAAAGACAAGAATAGCAATCCATAGTAGTAACACACAATCAGTGTGCATTCCAGTACATAGCTTTAACCTCTTGGTTAAGGTGATCTTGCTTTAACTTTGGCTAAAGAGACCTATGTGACAAAAACAATCCAATGTCTTCTGTCCCAAGCTTTATGTTGTGTCTTCTACCAACCTCAAATATCTTCGATCAAGCACGTATCCTGGTATCTCAGAAAGGGTATTCTCTTTGCTTTTTCATTGTTTGATGGAGAAAAAGAGCTAATTACATCTCTTTGTTCTCTACTGTGATATATTTGTCAGTGCAATAATGAAGAGGAACACTAAATGAGGCAGTCTTTATCTCTTTACAAGAGGTTATTTGTTTAGTACGATTTCATAAGTCGCATTCTGAGGGAGTTCTTTTATAAACACATGTGAACAGATCGTGTACTTCTTGAGTACCTAACCCATAGAACTCATTGCAGTTTGGAACTGTACTTTTTAGGTGAGAAACTATAACAACCAAAGACATAATATGTTTTATTGTACCTAAAATAACTGTTTCATTATTGACAGCACTGGCTACTTAAAAAGAAACTACAATATACTACATAATAGAAAAATGCTTCAAGTAATTAAGAATTACTCAAAGGGTTATAATACATGAGCTTATGTGTTATTGGTTGCCGGTTAGTAGTGAGGTTTCACAGGGCTGCATTTTAGGACCAGTTCTCTTTAACGTTTTCATAAATTACTTGGATTCAGGACTCAAATTTAGAATAACTAAGTTTGCAGATGACACTAAACTGGGAAGAGCTGTTGACTTTATCAAAGATAGAGAGGCCTTGTGGAGAGGTCTTTACAAATTAGTGGACCGGTCAATCACCAACTGCATGAAATTTAACAAGGGAATTAACAGATTCTGCATTTGGGACAGGAAAATCCAGAATATATGTATAGAACTGGGGACAAGAGACTGACAAGTAGCCCTGTGGGAATTGATATGGGGATTCTGGATGATGGCAAGTTGAACCTGAGCAAACAGTGTACCAAAGAAGAGCATCAAAGATGGAGTAAGGAGTTAGAAAAAAGTTGTTCACCAGGGGGATGTTGGAGCCTAGAATAGGCTCCCCAGAGGAGTAATCATGGCACCAAGCTGGTAGAGTTCAAGGAGCAGTCGGGCAGTGCTCTCATACACATGGTCTGATTTTGAGGTGTTCCTATGTGTATCCAGGAGTTGGACCTGATGATGCTTGTGGATTCCTTCTAACTCAGGAAGGAATTCTGGTTTCTATGATAAGAACTGAAGCAAAATTGAAGCAGTTTCCTCCTGAATTTTATTGTAACCAATGGACTATGCTTGTTCTTATTATATATACTATTTTTTTCCTCCAATTGCAAGATCTTTTCTGAAGTCATGTATTCTATGCATCCCGCTACTGAACTTGTGTGTCAGTGGGATATCCTCTTAGTTCATTTTAAGCATCTACTTTTTTCTTGTTCTGTTACGCATTATCTTTTTAAAGTCTAGATATATTTAATTATCTCCTGACATGAAAGGGTTTTAGTCCTGCGTTTAATAACAGTTGTCTACCTGAAATATTTTTTACTGCAATATTTGTTGAAGTTGTAAAGAAAAATGTAGAGGGAGGTTGAGAATGATAACACTGACTAACATATTAATCTCGGGTTTATTTCCTTTTTTTACTTCATCTATTTTGTTTTCATGGTTAGTAGGATATCTTGCTTTATGTAACCAACAGTTATGTAGCCATTTAAGACATTCAGCCTCAGTCAATTATCCTTTATTACCTCAACTGCTATCTGTCATCATTCTGTCCAGTCATCTAGGAAGGCTGAGACTCACTTTCCTTGATTTTCTGTTGGCTTGATTTATAATTGTATGATTAGATCTATTTCCAAACTTTCATAAATATTTTATGCAGAAATCTGAAGCGTGGTTTCTTTAAAAAAAGAAGTTAATTTTGAGAAGATAAAAATCTTGAAAACGGTTTTATTTTCTCCTGTGAAGATGGATCAAAACCAGAATATATTCTATTTCAATAAATATTCTAGAAAGGTGAGGAAAGATCACTTTGGAGTTAAACATAACTTAATAAATTTTAGTAAAAAACAAACAAAACTTTTCAGCAAAATTGTCACTTTTGCTTCTTATTCTGAATCTGAAAGGTCTGTAAAGCTAAAGGAGCATTACAGTTGCAATGAAAGAGACTAAGATTTTAAAACAGAAGTACAGAATCAGTGTAAACAAAATCAAGCTGTGTAATGGAAGATGTTGGAGATAAGAAAATATCACTTAAGTGAACTCCATGATTCTGAAGAACGTAGGTTTTCTAGCTGAGAAGGATTCTTTTTACAAAAAGATAGGGACTGTTTTGTGAAATACATTGGGAAGATGAGAGAAATCATAGCCTAGATTTCTTTATATATGCACATTTACTAAAACAACACTGATGAAATGACAAGATAATTTTAAATGATACAAAGTTAATTAAAATCTAAATGATATTTAAAAAATAAATGAAGTTGTTCAACAGAAGTAGTAGAGAAAATATGTCTTGTGATAGTTGGAGTATGGCCATCAGAACATAAAAGAGCTAGAATTTAAAAGAGCTAGAATTTAAATTCATTGCCAACTCCAGTACCAGAACTGGAGTTGAAGAAGAAGCTGTCGTGTCTAGCATATGATTCTGACTGAAAGTATGGAATGATGGGTTAGAATCTGTGTTTATGGCAGGAAAATCAATCACCAATGTGATCTATACATGCATTTATTATTCAAGCTTTTACAAAACAACAGAAAGGGAACACAGCAAACCTTCTATTTTGAGTATATTGCTTACAATTTTTCAGTATATATGCTTGACCATCAGGATTCTGGACTTCAGTCCTCTGTAAAAGATGATAATTCAGAACAATGTCTTGCATTACAATGCCTTTCAGTAGCGTCTCTTTCCAGTGTCTCAACCTGCCTGCCTCAACACAGCACAATTTGTCAGCATCAGATATTGTCAGGATGATCATTACAGTCTGAGATACATGTCCTGAACATATGCAGAGCTCTTGGCAGTATAGCCGTTGATCCACAAAAGAAGGCAACGAAGCTAGCAGAGCCAGCTAGAGAACTGGTAGCCTTCCATCTTTTGCATATTTTAGTATTAGTCACTCAGATCTTTCACTTGATCAATAAACTAATAGTGAGCAGTAAAGTCAGAATAGCAGAAAATGTTCCAGATGTGCTAGGACTAAAGGGATTGTACTTTCTGTTAAGGATATTTTATAGCACCTCAGGAACAAAAATCCAACCAGTTTAGTCATGCAGTGTCCAGGTTGTGGAATAGAATCTGGTGGAATACTTCTCTAGGTAAGCCCTTTCATAATAGAAAAGGTAACTCTGGTACCAAGGAACAAGACATCATGAATGGACTAAAAATGACCTAAACTGAATTAAAATGTAGATAGGAAAAAAGAAAAACAACACAAAAGTCTGTCACAATAAATAAAGGTGAGTTGTATTTATCACTAGTATTGAACCAACTGACTCATCTGTAGAATCCTGTACATAAAAGATATCAATACAGGCAACACTCCAAAGTGAGGGTAATAGCAGCTAGTATAACCATGCTTACCTGATGAAAACACCACTCATGCTGTGGAAAGAATGAAAAAGTTAAATTAAGCCTCATGAGGTCAGCAGTACCATTTTTCTAAATAGTGAACTGAATTTTCTGTGGTAAAAGTATAACTTTTTACCAATATCTGCAGGAAGATTATCCATTTCAGATAAAGTGTTGAATTAAATTCAAATACTGGAACTAGTCTGGTAATCCTGTTACTAAGCAGTAACCTCAGTTTTGGAGACACTTTGGTGAATACTTGAGAGCACTGATTTCCTGTCTTGGTTTGGTGGATATAGAATTAATTTTCTTCATAGTAGCTCATGGGGTGCTGTGTTTTGGATTTGTAAGAAAAATAGTGCTTATAACAAACCAGTGTTTTAGTTGTTGCTGAGTGCTTACAGGTTTTTTTTTGTTTCTTAAGCTGACTGCTATCAAGGGATTTGGGGGTGCAGATGAAGCTGAGAGGTGAAAGAGCCAGGATTATTGACCCAGAGGGATATCCCATACCATATGATGTATAATAAAACTGAGGGAACTTGGCTAAGGCAATTACTCATGGGCTGGCCGGGCAGGTGAGCAGATGGTGTCTGTGCCGCGTGTTTGCTTTCATTCTGTCTACCAACAAGATTTCTAACTTTCACCCTTCTGTTTCTCCCCTCACCTTCCCATCCAGGTGGGATGGGTGAGTGAGTGAATGAGTGGCTGTGTGCTGCATTGCGGCTTACTAAGGTTAAATCATATCAGACAGTTTAAGAGATGTGGAACAGTATGCATTAAGCTTATTACTACAAGTAGCTCTGAATTTCTTGGTGAAGAGTCCAAGGGCTTTTTCTCTTCCTGTGCAATATCTTTCTTTCACACTGTATACATTCCATTTTGTTATAATTAGTTTTGAATAACATCTGACTAGAGAATTGTGTAGAAAAACTGATATACAGGAGAGATGTTAGCACCAGTTGGATAGTTGTTGTTAGTGTTTGCTTTCTTCACTGAGCTTGAAAAACTCAAAATGGGGAAAAGATCAATTAAAAATAAAAAAAAAAACTATAAGCCAGCCATGTTTATTATACAGTGCTGTGGATGGAAATTCACTGCAACGAACAGTGTAAAACTCATCATATGCTTAACACACAACAATAGTAGTGTATTAGCTGTGAAGTTTAAGGAAGATATATTTATTCTGTCAATACTGCTTGTTATAGTATGGTGACCAGAGCAACTGTGGGGAGAATCTGTTTATCATCCTTACCAACATTATCTGCCTGTGTTGTCACTTGAGAACTATTTTGCTATAAGTCACTACAGTATTTCTTTGAAGGAAATGAATTCTGGCTACTCTATGCAGCCCTTGGCTGCTGAATTAACTCATGATATAGTATGCAATTTTTTTCTTTGTAGAAATGTTTCACTGTAAACAAGAAAACATGAGCAATTACACCTTAAAACAAACAAACAAAACCCTAGCTATTTTTAAACTCTAAGGAGATAGTTTATCTTCTTCAGTATGCTACCTACACTATGATGTGGTAGGTTTATTCACTCACCTCAACAGCTGTTTAAATTCAGTTTCTGTCAATTCAGGTGGATACGCAGTTGGTCACAGAATGATTTTAGGTCAGTACTGTTCTGTATGGTGTTGTTCTGTTACGGAAAAACTCTTTATTAAGGGGTATAAGTGAAGAATTTATTGTCAGATAGTAAGTGGAGCAATTGGTAGATACTGTCTCTTTTTTGGACTTTTGAATGATTAATTCACTAAAGAAGACAGCAGCTATGAAGAAGAAAATTGAAAATAACTTCTAAAAGCTTCTAACATTCATAGTATTCCTAAAAATACAACCTTGCAACTTAGGCATTTAAAAATCTGTTAAATAACATTGTTTTCTGTTTAATTTACTGTATATGGAAATAAAATTTATTTTCTTTGTTTTGAGTTCTTAATGTAAAATAGACTATAGTTCTTATTCCCAGTTTGCATGGTTAGATCAATAAAGCTGTTTTTCTTTATTAAGTATATGCACACTGTAATATAAATGTACTTGACTTTGTGCCAAGTACAAACTCACAGGACCAAGGACTATCTAATTTTTGGCTCATACTTCATAATAAAGCTCTGTTCAAACTTTTCAAAACCTGTAATATAATCATTTAGGGATAGTTATAAAATCCTGAGGCAATCAGGCCTCCCATTAACTGTTCTGCTGGTAGTAAAGAGCCTAAGTTTCATTTGTCACATAGTAAAATAATTGCATTTCAAAATAAATGATAGTTTTTCTGCTCAGTATAATCTTAAAATAAAATCTGGCAGCCTATGTACTATGTCCCAGATACTTCTATGTATACTTTAATAAAATTTATGAATATTTTTATTGAATTTAAGTTGGTTTTATAAAATTCTATAACAAGAATTCTACTTTTGTCTCTTTCCCCTCCTCATTCTCCTTTTTGATCTGCAGGAATTTAAAATCACTTCAAAGATGGATGGAAATGAGATAATGATGTATTCTTAGTTACTTTTTACTGATCAGATGCATTTTTTTCTAATTAAATAGGGTAGTCATGTGGCTTGATATTTTTTTAAATTATTTTAGTTCAGTTTAATTCTCAATTGAATTTAGTAATATCCAAACAAATAAGGAAAGTATTGAGTAATACTAACGATTTATTTCATTGAGTACTTTTTCTCTATAATTGACCAGTAGTACTGAAGAAGCATAAGAATTATGTATACTGTAATTCTTTCTAGTTTTTTTTTTTTTTTTTTTTTTTTTTTTTTGTTAGCACCAAACTAAAACCTTCCTGAGAAAAAGACTACAATTCAAAAGTCTGAGAGTTCTTAGTTTCAAAACTATTTCTGATTATGAAATCTTTGATTATTGGTATTTAGTGAACTCTGGTTTGCATTATTTTTTTTTTTTCTATACCTGGAATCTTATATTTAATTGAACGCTATACATTGTTTTAAGTATACACGAATCCATATTTATGCATGGTGAGATTCATTAGTCTTTCAATAGACCCAGGTCAAGCAGTGCACCTTGCTTGAAGAAACTGTAAACTAGGGTAGTCTAGACTTCAGCAGTGTAGACTGTAATTAATGGGGAGAGAGAGGCCCCTTTGGGGAGGACAAGTGATCCCTGTAAAAAGTTAAAACAGCAGAGTAAATTTCTTTGTTGGGTTGAATGCAAAATAGATTACTACCTTCTTCTGCAAACTTAATATGGTAAGAAACTAACTTTACTTCTTAAAGCTATCTTAACTGTCTGTACATCAGTTTATTCCACTTTGCCTCCTTTTTTTTTGAGCCCAAATATTTTTGAGCATAAATGCACGAGATGTTAAATACATCAGAACATACTGAATTTATGTATTGGTATAATTATATTTCCTTGTTCTTTAGAAACTGGAGAAGTGTATTGGGTTAATTCCCACTTGATGTGTTAAATAAAAATGAGAAAAGAATTTGTCTGGTTCAGGATTTGAGCTCCTGTCAGTAGCTAGTTTGTTTGTTGTTTTTTCACCACATTTAAAGAAAACATTTGAAATTAACATCAGTATTTTCACACGTGTAGTCTGAAAATTATTCCTATTATCAATAGAAAAATGTACAATTGGGACTAATCTGCCTTGGTATATTTCATACTGAACAAAGGATAGATGGGTAAAAGGTTAAGGGCAGCCTTCACTTACCTTTAAGAACAGAATTCCCAGAAAAAAAGCCAAGGAATATATGCTTTCTGTTTCAGAACTTTATATAATTATATGTTTCATGGCAGTTAATGGAAACATGCAATGACAAAAAAGTGAGAACCTGTGGATTGATTGCACTTAAATGTTATTATGGTTTGAAGAATTACAATGAAACAGATTTAAAATATATATATTTTTTATTGAGCATAGTCATATCTTGTAAGGAAATACTGTAAGATTGAAAATATATGCCATTTTATGCTCCTTTTCCTGTTTGTGTGAGTATTGATGGTGTTACCCTGTAAAAAGGTTCATATCTTATTTTAAAATGGAATGTATTTGCCAAGCCACAGAATCAGACCTAGAAGTCCTATTTGGTATGGTAAAATATGCCTGAGATTTTAATTTTTATAAAGAAATGTTACATACAAAATTTTAGTTTCATGTTCATTTTGTTTGTTGTTGTGCTTTTTTAAAATTTTCTTTTGACAATGCTTTTTACAGTCAGAATTAGTACACTTTTATTTGAATCAAAGAATAGTGTAAAAAAAAAGAAAATATTCTAATACAACATGAAAAGGAGATCAAAACGAAATAGACTTGGGAATCAAAGCTGATGTTTTCTCCAGATAAATTGCTGTACTGATTGTCATGAAGTATATTGATGTCACTGTCACTATGACAACATTATGACAAGAACTAGTCACTCTAGGCTATCTTGTAAAAGGATCTGTCACTTACATTCTTTTTTTTCTTCTTTTTTAATTATTATTATTATGTTTTTATGCATAAAAAAGCAAGTCTCATGCCTTGTGTAAGATTTCATAGAAGGTTGTTTGATTTGATATAGACATCGAATCCAGTTATTCTCAAACAACTGACAAGCTAGCTTTTCAAGAAAGGTAAGAGCAATATATTATTCAAGAACAATATGCTTTTATGCTTTGGCTAGTAAAAACAAGATGAAAAATATTTGCATGCTTTGAATCACAAGTACTTAAATGCAAAAGAAAAAAAAAATGTTTTGATATATTTCTCAAAAGTATGGCAGGATTTTTTAATCTGAGAATGGAGGAAACCTATGGAAGTGGAATTTGTATAATTAAACTTATAAGAAGTTAAATTCTAAAATGTTGGGTTTGGGGAAGATTATTTTGTTTTCTGTATTCTGTTGTTTCTGTCTGTTCCATTTCAAATAATCTCTTCATTCTTATGAGTTTTTGGTTCAGTGCTGCTTCAGCTAAGCCAAAGGACCTGTGATGTACTGCACTTCACTTATATAGAATCATCTGCGGATCCAGTTTATTTTCTCTTCGATGTCTTCTGTCTCATAGGTTTTAATGTTTGAGTTTTGCCACATCAGAATTGTTGTACTGCTGCTGGGAGAAAAGTTTTTGAAAATTTTTAGTCCTTAGAAATATCAGAAGAGTCACAAAATCCACGGTTTCTCTAACTTCATTAAACAATATTACTTTTTTTTTTTTTTTTTTTTGTAGATGTATTAACAAGGCATAGTGCCAATTATTTATATTACCTGTTTAGAAACAGATAGTAGCAATATGATATTAGCATTTAAGTAAAACTAAATCATATTTTCCTAGAGCAATTTGTGCACCTATAGATCTTAATAAAATCAACTTGTATGGGGAATCCTTTGAATAATATCTTTTGAATAACTCTGAATAAAGGGATCAGTGGTAAAGACAGCCAAGGTAGATTGACCTACAGAGGGAGAAATGTCCTTTGGCTGTCTTTACCACTAATCCACGTGAGACCATTGTGTGGGTGCCCTGAATCTAGAAGGGATTTAGAATAAAACTATGACTTCTCCATTTCTCAAATAGCATATACTCAATGCTAATGTTTTAGCTGAAATCACTTACTTGGGTGCAGCAAGAACACAAATTGCTCTGTGGATGGATTGTTGCTGTAGGTGAGGTAGGAAGATGACAGAGCATCAGTCTCTAAGAGGTAGTTTTTCCCATAAAGTGACCTGAGAAAGTCCTGCTGTGACTGAGGCTTAGAAATACAGAAGCTGGAGCAGGGAACAGCTCCGTCTGGGAGTACAACTTGTTTTCTCTCCATTTATTTGCTGACTTCAGAAAGATGCAAGACCAGCTCCCCTGAGCTCCATTCTAGTTCCAGCTTCCTTCTTTCCAAATCTGTTCAGATCTCAACCATGTATGTCTTGGATAGAAAAATTCAGTTTTTACCACACTGTTGAGAGACTTGGAGCTGGTTCAAACAAGTTTAATCTCTTACCTTTCCTACTAGGTATAAAGTTTGACAGATTGCATCGGGTTGTTGCTGACAGGCAGTGGGATTAAGGCCTTAGTAAAATATATTATATGAATGTGTCAGCTCGGATTATCTTCATATTTTGTTCTCTACTAAGGTATGTAAATACGGAATATATAGTTTATAAGATTTCCATTGTGTTGACACTAGAACTTCCAATTTCTTAGTTTTATACTTTTTGATTCTTACGGATTATTTAGAATAACATTTTTATTTGAAGTTTAATTTTTACAGTAGCAACTTTCATTTTAAACTTATCATATCTTCACATTAGCTCAGCTCAGTCCTGACAGATGACTAATAAAGGGGAAATCATGAGTTTTCTTTCAGGTGGTTTTTAATACAGTTCCAAGAATGTCTCTTGAAAAGCAAATGGGAAGATGGCCCCTATTTTAATACCACTCAACTCTGGTGTAAATTCTTTTAAAATACTGGATATTTGAAACAAATCTACGCTCACCTTTTCAGAGAATTAGTTGAGAAAGGAGTAAAGGTTCCAAGTGTTGATAGGTTAATAATTAATGGAAAATCCGAGATTCATTTGTGAGCTGCTCCTAACCCACTTTGTACTATGCCTTCTCTTATTGCTCCTGTCTGTGCGGGAGCCTGTGAAGCAGTTCTTTACAAGAATTAGTTGTGATTTGCAAATGAACACTTTCATTTTGTATCTCTTCCTCAGCTCTTTCATTTGTAATGTCAGCGTGTGTACATCTCTAACCAGAATGTGGATCTAGTAATGAATTGTCATCTTTACTTGTTAAGGGTGTAACAAACTTTCACATTCAGATTTGAACAATTATTTCTGTGTTTATTTACAAATATATAACACACTACGCACTCTCCCTTTTTCCAGGTAAAAGATTTAGATAATAATAACAATGGCTATGGAGTCATCTCTAAATACAATGGAGAAAAGTATACTCTTCTGCTGCTTGAGTAATCTCATTTTTCTTGTCTTAGTGTATATACAGGAAACAGTATTTTCCCAAATACTTTAGTCTCCTCCAAACCCAACAGACCTAAAGTACAATGATTGATGTAACACTATATTGCCACTATGGATCAGTGCAAAACATGCCATATATAATCTTACATATGACAGAGGTCGAATTCTGATAAAGTGCCTTTCTTTAACTCAGTCCTGTCAATATTCTCCTCTTGATACTTTTGTATTATAGATGTGTACTTATAAGGATTATTTGTCTCAAGTCCAGTATACAGAATCAGAAGCACAGAAAGATTAAGTTGGAAAACACCTCTGGAGGTCATCTCGTCTAACCCCATGGTTAGATGAGAGCTAACATGGGTTCAAGCAGGTCCACCACCCACATCTGTTTGCCAAGGACGATACTTAGATAGATTTTGAAGGTCCGCAGAAAGGGTGTCTCCAGAATCTCACTGAGGAACCTGTGCCAATGCTTGGTCACCCTCATAGTAAATAAGTATTTCTTGATGTTTAAATAGAATCTCTTGTGTTTCAGTATCAGCTGCCTCTTGTTCTGTCACTGGACACCACTGAAAAGTGCCTGGGTCCTTTTTCACTGTGTCCTACTTTGGGGTATTTACATACATTAATGAGATGCCCAAGAGCGTTCTGAAAAGTCCCAGCAGTCTTGGCCTTTCCTCATAGGAGAGGTACTCCGGTTTCTTAAGCATTTTTGTGGCTCTATAATAGAAACAGAAGGAAAAAAAAAGAAGAAAAAAAAGAAAAAAAAAAAAAGGAAAAAAAAAACATAAGGCTCGCAGCTTATTTATAATCCAATAGTGTTTGATTAAATTTTATTTTAGAAATGGTTCTATAAGTTTTATTCTTACGATTACTGTAATCTACATTCTTTAGCTGGCTCTTGTTTATCAGTCTCAGAATATATAGAAAGAATGTCACTCTGTAATATCTTGCATTATGCATGGGAGTTTTAATCTCACTGCTTGTGCTTAATATTTTTTACTGGATGCTAAAATTCAGATTGTGGGAAATACTGAAGATTAAAGGAAGTTGATCAAAAAAGATTTGAGAGCTGGAGAGACAGAAAAGAGAGAAAAAAATGTAATGGAGAACTGCTGAAAGCCACAAATGGAACAGCATGTCACCTTCATTTTAATAACAGCAAATTCTTTGTCAAGATGGTGTTCTTCCATTAAGAAATGTGTATTTTTGTTTGAAAGGTACACTTTACAAAAGAAATAGTTAGATTTTATGTTCTAAATAGCACAAAAAAAATAAATTATATAGCCAGACCTGTTTAAAATTTTCCTGGCATAAACTATTTCTATCAAAGTGAGAAAATAAGGACCTCATACAGTGAAGAAGACAATTTATGATTATTCCTGTCATTGGAGTATCTTGTCAGGGCTGACAGGTCTGAGAGATATTATATTCTGTCTGAAACCTCGTCAGACAAAACCATTGAGATGAAGTGTCAAAGGAATGCTAATGTTTTCTTTGTCTAGGTGGGCTTTATGCTTCCTTAAAATAGCTGAAACTGCATGATTGTTTGTTGCTCATTGTTCAGTAGCATTCACACACAAGTAATTACTTCTTTCTTCCTTGCCAAACTTTTGCACTCTTAAAAAGGAAATTAGACAGTAAAGATATTTAAATCTGTTCTTAATAATACAAGAAAGAACTATTTGCAAACTTCCATGGCTTCCTCCACTGTGGTATCCTGAAGTTGTGGTGATGAGCTTATCTTGGTAAAAATAAAGTAGCTTGTTTTGTTTTGTTTTTTTTCACTCCTAAAGTAACGTTAATTAAATTATTCTGTCAATAATGGTAACAAGATTTCTTTTGGTACTTTTAGAGGGAGTCCGATCTCCAAGTTAAAAACTTTTTTAAACCACTGATAATTGCTAAATGTTTGCCAGCTGATTATGAACTAAACCAATGGTTAGTAGGCAAAAAAGACAAAATATTCTCAGTTGTGATTAACTATTTTATGCAGTATTTAACTGATTCATCTTTCAAAAGCAGAAATTTTGGAAATCATAACTACTTGACACATTTGCTTGTTTATCCTCATTTTTGAGGAAAGTATTTTAGAGTTTTCTCACAAGTTTTTTTCCCCTGTGGTTTTTAGTACTATGTTAACTGTTCTCCCTCAGTGCTCTAACTACAGTTCATATAGAGACAGCAGCAGGCAAGAAGTGAGGAAAACAAATGCATCAAAACTGCGCTAACTTTGGCTACAATTATTTTGGGAATCTTCTGAATCTTTTGATTTAAGAAATAATTGTCAGTTTATGTTATTGCATCTCATATGTAAATTCTATTTCAAGAGAAGACAGTGAAGATGACTTCAGTGAGTTGTCTTTCATGCAGAAATTTTGGAGTAATTGATTTTTCAATCTTCATTTGACATTCTAATTTGGTTTTGCATTTAATTAATGAAAATGGGATTCAAAAAGGTTTGTTACCAGTTTTTCCACTATTACATCCATTACAATTATAGAAAATGATATAAGGGTCTTTAAAATAATTGCATAGTATCTGAGTCATCTAATGAAGCTCGATATAGGGATATTTTTTTAATATATATATATTATATACTGTAAAGAAATTCTTTAATTAGAGTTAGTATCCATCAAAAATAAGCTCTTATCTTTCTTTCTTATATCAATTTTTAAAGTTTCAAGGCACAAACAGACTGAAACTTCTTCAACTTCTTCAAAAAAAAGTACTTATTGTCTTCAAACATGACAATGCTTACATGACAATGCTGCTTACAGATAAAAATATTATTTTAATTATTACTTAAAAATAGGACAGAACTTTGTGAACTGATTTTGAATTATTTTTTTTTTCTGAAAGACTGGAAATATTTTCTTGTTTTCTTTTATTCTTACTGAGTTGCATTTAATGCCATCAGCTAAGCATCATACTCCAGCTTAGTTCTGAAAATGAAGCATATAAAGGAGATGAACCACTCAGTTTTAGTTTTCCACTTGTTGGAGGTTGTTCTGGAGTACTTCATCCCATAATTTGTCAGAAAAATTAAAACAAAGAAGCAACAACAACAACAACAAAAGAGTGTGAGAGAGAGAGGTCAGTTTACTCCGCAGTTGTTGCTGAAATCCATCAGTACTGGGTCCAAATATGCAAGCATTGCAGTTTCCTCTGCTTGTTGAAATTAGTTCAGTTCCGTTATCACTCATGCAACTGACTGATCATTTTACTATAACTTCACTGGTCCTATCTTGTGCCTCGTGTCTTTTCTGAGACTTTTTTTTTTTCTAAATAAGACCTAAATTAGGCCATGAATTGAATATAATTATTTGAATTGTTTGCCTTCAGAATTGTAGAACTTACGAGTTTCCCTCTCAGTTATTACTCAAATTTTGTCTTGTTACTTAAATGGTTACTGGAAACAATTATTTTGTCCATATAAAAGGAGAAGATAAAGAAAAAAAAATAAATCATATTTATATATTTTTTTATTTTGGAGTATTTAAGTATGGTAGTTCTATTTACTATGACAGTGAAATGTCGTTCACACTAATGGTGACTCAGTGTTTTGCTGAGTCTCTGTGATTAATAAAATACAATAACACTACAAAATTACTGTAATTTGGGATTTGAATCTATGACACAACTCTTCTATTTGCTTTTCTTTGGGGCTGAAAAGGTTAGATGCCTATAAATAGTACATGATCCAATAATCTGTAGAATTGTCTGTCCTTTGCTTTTGAGAGTCTGTGACATTTTCTTTTAATGATACCAGATTCAGTAGCTTTAGAGAAATACAATTGTGCTTGAAGAAAATGGTTTCAAGACTGATTTCAGTTCCATTTCCCTTTTTCTGTTAGTACTTGCAATTTATTTATTTCTGGATGGCATATGTTTTTTCAGGGATGGGGGTGAACATCAAATCTAATGATATGGTCATACCCACTCCCATAAACAGTGTCTACTGTCCCAGTAGTAACCTGAAAACTCTTTTGTCCTGAGAATGGATTTCATGAATTTATGCATCAACCTCAAATATTTCCTGTTATATTTTTTTCATAAAAATAACTTGCACTTGGCAGCTTCCACTAGAATCAATACAAAACTTCAAATGATTATCATCAAATAGTTTTAATTTTGTTAGTGACAATTAGTTTATATACAGTATTTCTAATTTGCTTTGCAGCATCTATAGGACATCAGTGTACTGGTGTTCTAGATGTTCCACTGTGAAGCCGCAGTTAAGATGCCAGTAGACATGTCTGATCCTCTAAAATGCATTCCTGTACTGCAAATCCTTTCTGACTGGTATAAAGAGTTTGCTATGTTAAGGCATAAAAGTTCTAGTGTAAAAATTTTTTTGTTTTTGAGCCTTGGCACATTTTACTTGCTTGAGGATAAATTTTAGTTATTCCCTGTTTTTGGAATCATTAATTGTAGATGGCAGTGAGTGGGTTATATCAACTGAATCTATTTAAAAGAAAAGAGAAAAAGAAGAAATATAGGAAATTAATCGTGACTTGGAAACAGTGCAATCTGATTTGTCTATTCCAAAAATAGCTGGTGCCATGAATAGTTGTTACATTTTAGCATGTTAACATCAAGGCAGAAAGTCATAAGTTTCAGTTCATTTACATATAGAATAATAACTTGCATTGTGATGATTAGGGAAAATTTAAAGTAAGACAGTTAAAGATCAACCTTTGGAGTATGCTATCCGCCATATTAGAAAGGTATTGTGTTTTAGGGGCTCTGTTATTCTATATCTCATAAAAATCATTACTCGAGAAGAACAAAAAGCTTTAGGTAAGATTTAAAAGACTGGGATGGATTGAGGATAAAACACTATGGTTATTTGAAAAAGATTAGTTTTTCTTCCCACAGATTTTCAGGGGAACATTACTGTTTCTTACTATGGTTTATTTCACTTTATCCATTCTTATGTATAGAAAGGTCTCTATATTGTCATTCAGAAAGTGAGTAATGTTTTTCATCCTACAGCTACATTCCTCTGTAAATTCACTTTTTTAACTGCTGTCTTTTGTGATACATGTTTTTAGTAAAATACTTAGAAAAATTTCAAATAGAAATGGACAGTGGATAATCATAAAAAAAAAAAAAAAAAAAAAAAAACTTTTGGCTTTAAAAAGCAGTCTCATGTACAATGCTAATAATATTTCATTATTCTTGTATTATGTAGTAGCTCATGATGACTTCCCTTACTTCTGAAATGAGTTGATGTAACTTATTTTAAAATACCAGTGGTTAAGATCTGATGAGAGCCAGAGACAGATTTCCCACTACCTCTACCAATAACAGTATTAATAACAGACCACCATCTTTTCTAGTCAGCACACAGTAAAGATATGGGAATTTGTCCTTCCTCTCCTAGGACCAAGGGTTATGAACATGCCCTTCCCACAAACACAAACAAGGTACACTCACTAACTTCTTTCTTTCTTTGGAGAAGTAGGAGTTGCTGAACTGCACAGCCTGGGGAAAGTGAGCTGCTTTCATACCAGCAGCTGCATAAAGGGTGGGTTAATGAGAACACAGGCATGTTAGCTCAATCTGATAAACATGTTTCTGTCATGACAGATAAACCAGTGTAAAAGAACAGTTTTCATGACTTTCCTCTCCTCTACATGTCCCATGTTTTCTATTTTACTTCTCACCCTCTTACATAAGCCAGTAATTGTGTCTCTAATCTTTGTGTCAAAAAGGTCTGATCTTCCCATTTCTTCTATCTCAGTCTCTTTGAGTCTAGATCTCCAGAGAATAGCAGAAATGAAACTATTTCACAGTAACTGAGCAGAGTCCTAAAAGCTTTTCAGTTGACATGAATATATATAAAATTTTTCCTGAAGTAAACGTGCCACATTCAGTAGCATGCCTCAAGAGACCCAATCCTGACAAGTTTACTAGATTAACACAATGCTTATTAGAATGTACGACTAATTTTCTTTAATTTGTTTGATTAAATGAGAACAAACAATAGATTTTGCAATAGTGTTTTACTGAAGCAGGTGATATTTCTTTTTATAGAAATGTAAATATAATGAATATAAAATATTTAAACCAGTGTATTTAAGTAGTCATTTAAATTTTTTAAAATTATATTTCCCAAACTAAGAATTTCCAAAAATTTAAGTGTTTAGGCAATAGTTCTTTCTCTTACTTAATTTCCCTTTTATTTCTTTTTGCTGGGGAAATCAACAGATACTGTAAGAATTTAAGTGATTGCCTTGACTTCCTTTCTAATTAGCATAACTAGCATTAAAATCCAATTCTGATGTCCTATACTGAGTAGAACTTTAGTCCTAGGCTTGCACTATTAAAATAAACACATCTGCATTGAAAGGTAGCTAGTGCAATTTATCTAATCCCTTGTATGTTTCGCAGTTTTCATAAGAGCAACATAGCGTTTGCATGAAGCCTCTTTCCACCATTCTGACTTAGTCCCATATCTTCATAGGAAGCAAGAAGTAAGGGCATGTCTTCGTACTCGTACAAGCATGGGTGCATAATTCATTTGGAACAATGACTGTAAATGCTCCAAAAAAAGCAGGAATAAAGAGCTTCTTTACTCAGCATCAGCGCTTATAACTGCTTATCTGAACATATCTTCCATTACGCAATGCAAGTGATAATAAACATGACATTGTACAGTTGAATTACAATGCATATGAACAGTGGCTCAGAAAGAATTCATGCGCTATTTCAGAAGAATACACTTGAAATCATTTAGATCAGATGTGGTTCAAAGGCAGGAAAATATCCAGTTTTAACCTCTAGAAAGTAATTATACAGAGCATAAATCATGAGGGCTTAACTGAAATGGAAATGAAATTCTATTAAAGAAATTATAAACTGGGTCCTATCTGAATATTTGATTCTGCAAAGATACATCAGGCATGTGCCATTATAAATAGAAGAAGCAAGCTTGTTTCAGGATCATAGGACTTTATTAATACTTCTGGTTTTGTTCCTTTTGTTCCTTAGGTCTTAGTTAAAATAATCATGGAATACATTTATTATATAGACGGAATGGATTGTGTCCATCTCTGTATTCACCAACGTTAGGCTGAATGTCACAAGCCGCTTATCAATAAGTGTGTATTCCTTTTGTTTAATTTCATTACTCAAGCAGAACAAAAAGACAATAAATAAATAGTTTAAATTATGAGAATTAGTTCAAGGATCCTAGTGATAGATGTAGAAGGAACTTTTTTGTTTATCCTAAGTATTTCAACTGCTCTTTAGATTATGTGTAAAAATAACCAGTCTTTTAGGTATTTTCTGAAGATTGATTAATTTTATTAGAAGTGTTTGACTATTTTTTGCCAGTGAAGATAATTTCTGATTAGCAAAATAGAAAAAGTGGTAGACATGACTGTCCTATTTTTCATGAATATATTTCACGTATTCATGAAAGCAGGAACAGTCATGGCTGTGAAGAGTGTTGGTGGCCATGACTAATTGCTAAATGTTGCTCACATAAATTCTGCTTATTTTGGTTGCAGCAGCATGTCATTTTTCATTCACGAGCTCTTTGAAATTCATTACCCTCTCTGAATTTCTAAAGTAGGTGTTTGTTCCCCATCTCGTATTTTTCCCCCTGAAGAGTATATTCTGAAGCTATGTTATGCAAAGGATATTAGTAAACAAAAAATATTGCATGAAAAATCTAAGAACAGTAAAGATATATGGAGTGAACAATGTGAATTGTAAGTATAACAGACATAGTATTAAAAATATATATTCTAGATGCAGTTGCTTATTCGGAGGAAAAAAAAAGAACATTTGTTATTCAAATATATGCTTTAATTTATGGTTTTGTCTGCATTTGACTTCCTTCTGTGGCTCATTCTTCATCAAAAATTATTATCTCTGTGGCCAACTGCCTGTAGTATTGTTTAATACCTACAGTTTAGTTTCTAACATACTTCCTATACCCAAAGGTAAAGCAATTCTACAACAAGAAAGAAAAGTATTGCAAAAAACAGAGTCCAAATCCTGCATACTGTGAGGTAAACTTTACTTCTCAGTTTAAATAAGTTCAGAAGATAAGAAATACATTTTGTTTTTCTTCTATTAAATATATCTGATGAATTAAAATTCATGCTGCACTAGACAGGTAGGACAGAAATTCTGGAGGCTGAACTATGCTGGTATCAAATAGGATTATTTAACATTTCTTTTGTAAAATGATCCTGCATATACAGTATGATGGTTTTGACTCTCACTGTCTCTGTGATTCATTATCCACTGTAAATGTGACGCATATTCAATTGTTCCTACTTCTGTATTTTTCCAGCTGTGTCTATTGCTACATGGGACACTTTGTATTTTTCTTTATTGAATAGCATCTTTTTCTTGTTTTCTTTCTTCCTTTTTTTTTTTTTTTTTTTTTTTTTTTTGGTGACCACTTTTACAATTTGTCAAGGTAACTTTCAGTTCAAATCTTATTCACTAAAGTGCTTGCAGATTTAATAAGCGTACTGTCTGTTCCATCATCCAGATTATTAATGAATATATTGAATAATACTGGATCCTGGACAGACCCCATGAAACCCCACTCAGTATTTTCTTCCAGCTTGACAGGAGGTCAAGCTCAAAGTACAGCTTCAAATTTATTTGTTCATGTAGTTACAATAATGTCATCTCTGCTGCTTAATAAGGAGGACGGAATGTAAGACTGCCAAATGCTTTGAAGCAATTAACATGCAGAGAATCTATAATTTCTCAACAATCTCAATTTTCAAAATGATTATAATATCTACTCTTTTTTTCCATTAAAATAGTGTTTAGAACAAATTCATATAGGCTACCACAAGAGAAATGGAAACACATCAGTTTCACTGATAAGGTAGCAAAATTCTTCAAGGAATCTATGCAGATTTGTTTTCATAGTAACATCAGCCAGGAGAGCTGGAGTAAGCAAATCTTTATCAGCAAGATGCCCATCAAAATTTGATTACAATAAGTTTGTCAGTGAAACTTTCCTTAACAACTGTGTGAATTTCTTTTTTCTGATTCTCAATTATGTAGGCTTTTTCCAGGGTACTTTTTAACTATAATTATACAAGATAAAAAACAGCATACACTCCATGCTTATAAAGAAGTAAAATTAAGTTTCTCACCACCTCTTTGGAATTACTTGGGATGACTAGAGAAGGCAGGATTTAAGAATAGGCTTTTTGACTCTTAAACTAGACTGGATTTAACAGCCTCTTTTTTTCTTTGAATGGATGAATGAATAAACTGACCAGTACATCTCAGCAACCTGCAAGCGTTGATAACTTGACTAGTGGAAAAAACTGTTCTGTCTCATTTGAGAACAAAATTCCTATTCTTTTTCACCAACTATTGACTCTGATATTTACTGTCTGGAATTGTGCCACACAGAAGTAGCCAGTTGATATCTCTGGAACTGTTTCCTATGATTGCCTCAAAAATTTTCCTTTTGGGGAAAGCTCCAAAGCAGTCCATCATTATATCAGCACTATGTAATCATTTGAAATTGACATTGATATTGCAATAAATATTAATATATATGTTATTTTGTCAAAGGTATTTTGAACTTTGTTTGATAAATAGCAGCTATATCAGTTGTATCAGTTCTAGGCGATAGAAAATGAAGCGTATCTTCTGGAACTGATATTTATATGCAGAGAATTCATATAGTTGCCAGTGTATTGACATTTCTCCTCCAAATAGAAATCAAATAGCACCATCAAAAAGCCAATTTACAGACAAGTTTGTATTCTAAATGTTCATTTCTCACTTTATACTGCAGGTTTTGTTGTCCTTTTAAAGAAAAGCTTCAGTCCCAGAAGGCTATTAATATCTAGAAGATATGACCTCAAGTGGGGTTACATTGAACTTAAATGTGTTAGACTAAGAAGAGATTTCTACAGGAACAATGAATCAAGACTGTAAAGACTGAGGAGCTAAGCAAAATCCCTGCTGTTTTATGCACATGGATTATTATTAATTGGCTTTTGAATACATTATTTATACTTATTCCAAAAATGAAGTGGTTGTCAATTATGTTTAAGCAGTTTTTCTCAGTTGCGTGTTGACTGTATTATGCATACACAGACATTCAGAAAGACTCTGCAGACTCTGCTCAAGTTGGACAAGGCTGTTCTTCTAGTTGAAACAAAGTAGAATGGATTCCTAGGTGAAGAATATGCAGTGTGAGAGGAGAAGGGGAATGGATGATAGGGAATAAAGAAAAGATTTAATTGTAAAGCTCATTTATTCAGTATAAATCAGATCCTGCAAATCTTGTTGAAACTTAATTTCCATAGGAAGTTTTCTTTTTTATAACACGACAAAGTTAAAGTTCTAACTTTTTTTGCTATTTGTAACAGAGTCTATTTATCCTAAGTATTGAGAAATTATTTTGTATTTCAAATCTATCACCAACTTAAGTATGTTTCTTTCAGTATTTTAAAAGAAAGAATAGGTCCTGTATACCTGTGTGAAGATAGAACAAAATCTATACAGAGTGAATGATATAATAGTAAGTTTAAAGCCATTATACAAAGCTAAATTTAAAAATAAATCCCTTTCTCATTATGCATGTTTCTGCAGGAGAAATTGATCCTGCCACCTACTTCACCCTATGGAATTTCAGCACAGTGCTAATTCACAGTGGATGTGTTTGTAAGTACCTGTGACAGTGTTGAATGCTTGCATAAGACAATGAAGAGTTTCAATTTTACATTCATAACATAACTCATTTGATTACTATTTTCATTTGTAATCTATTTGCTAAGTCAGTGCTTTGCACATGTCAGTTGTTTGCCAATATGGTGTTCTGATATAATTGTTGTTGTGAGGCACAGTCTGTCCTTTTTGCAATCCAAGGTTTAATTTTCCTTTCTTGCTCTAAAATAAGGTAACTGAAAAATATATATAGTGGTAATCATTTATTACAGATTGTATGGTAATTGATAAGTCATGGCCTGAATCAATGACTGAGCACTTGGTGAAGGGACACAGCCAGCTCTGGGAGTATAGGTGAAAGCAGTTCACCTGTATGACCAGAAAGGTTGGAAACAGATTTCATTCCTCCCTCAGCCTCATTTATGGGCTCCTTTTGGAGTATTTGGTGAGTCCTTATCTTTGGGATAGTAAGTAAGTAAATCTTTCCCTCTTTAAGTGGGCTGTGACCATCACTATTTTTCTAATTTAGACCTAGTATTGCTTTTTTTTCTACACAGATTAATGATGTAATCCTATAGCATTTGCAGGTTGTAATATTATGTTTTTAATGATGTTACTAACTGCACCTAGGTTGATATTTTTCACTTTGTATTTGGCAGTTCAATAATTTCTCATTCCACAGGGATTCTTAGATATTTTAACAGAGTAAATAAATCAGTTAAATAATTTCTAGTAATAAATAAAAATATGAAGATTTACAGATCCTTGTTATAGATGAAAATCTTGAAGAAGACCCTTCAATTTCTATGGTTGATCTTTAGTTTAACTGGGTATACTGGAAATTGTGTTGATGACTGGAAAACTATTAAATGAAAAGGAATAAATTATATGTGACTCATAAGGGAATATGTTTTGATAACATCAGAAAGATAGATTTAGCATTAAAGAAACTGAAATTCAGTGTGCTCTTTCTGTGCTTTTTTCTGGTTCGTTTAATAATGTAAACAACAGTTTGCACTCTTGCAGCAAGTTCACGATTATAGAGTAATCTCTCATATTGAGCAGCAAAAATGTGTGCATTTAGTTAAAAACCATTTTCCAGAAACAGTTGAATGAATGGAGAGATTCTGAGTCAGCTTCTAGCAAACGGCTTATCTAATGTCCCATGTGAATGCTCAGTGTATTGTTTTGATTAAAGCTTGAATGGAAAACTGCTGATCTGAGGTAGCGCATGTTATCCAAGATGCAGACAAAGCCATTTTCAGCTGAGTAAACTGCAAAAGTGTTAGTGGTAGAATCACATAAATTTTGTGCCATTCAGCTGATACAATTGTGGGTTTGGATTGCTATTTGAAGATGGTTAGAATTAATGTTGAGTGTAAATGAATGACATTTCTATTAAATTTATCTGTAGAAGTGTCTTATTTGCAAAGATTGAATTTTTCAGGATACATACAGGATAAAGAAAATTAGGTTTAGAGACACAACTTGACTTTGCTGCTGCATACCATTTTCACATTTGCCAGTTGGTTTAGTTTAATGTAACTTCACAACTTGTTCAGTTTCCTGTAATTCACACACTTTCATTAGTTTTATTCTGGAGTACTGATTCCACTAATCTTTGTTACTACAATGCAAGGTTTATATTTTATTTTATTTTATTTTATTTTATTTTATTTTATTTTATTTTATTTTATTTTATTTTATTTTATTTTATTTTTATTTTTATTTTTATTTTTATTTTTATTTTTATTTTTATTTTTATTTTTATTTTTATTTTTTATGGAACAGTCTCCCTCTCTTTATATCTCCCACCCCTCCTGACACAGACTGGTAATGAAAAGCAAGGCGAAATGATTTGCCAATGAAGAATGCAGTGATTCATTGATGAAAACACCTTGATTCAGGTTGGATGTTAGGAAATACTACTTCGCTGAAAGAGTGGTCAGGCATTGAAATGAACTATCCAGGGAGGTGGTGGAGTCACTGATCCTGGGGGTGATCAAGAAACATTTCGATGTTGTATTGAGGGACACGGTTTAGTGAGGCAGATGGTTTGATTGGATGATCTAGTCGGTCTTTTCAAATCTTGGTGATTCTTTGATTCTATTGGAATCACACTTTTGGCAAAAGCAGCTAAATTTTTAATAAGGATACAGTTGCTGTAAATTATATTTAGTGTTGTACTTCAGATATAAATGCATGTACTACAGAAGTCTTTATGTCAAATGTCAAATGTTTTAACTTGCAGAATAAAAGAAATTGAATCCAGAAAAAAAGGACAGCTTCTGAAACTGCCTGCCTGTTTCAAATCTGTCAGGTCATTCAAACGTACTGTTCTCCTCCTGATCTAAGTTGATGTTCCACAGTTATAAATGAAAGGAAGATATACAGAGCTGTGTGTGGTAAGTGCATTTGCAATCAAATATAGCCCCTGGAATAATTTTTCTTGCAACCAAGTGCTCTTATTCAAAGAGCCATGTTACACACTGGTAAATCAATCACTTGTAAAACTAATGAACTGATAATTCAGCATAATGCAACATACAGTTTGATACCATTACTCTGGTCTATATTTTATGATAGTTAATTTTCCTTTTTTCTTTTTTAATACGTATTTTAAAATATTATTCAATTATCACTAAAAATATTCATACCTTGTGAAAAAAAAAAAAAAAAGAGATAAAAAGATAACTTGTTCTATAATTGATGGAACTCCAAGAAGATGCATGTAGTTGTTGCTATACTGCTGTGTATAGATACTGACCTACTCAAAATATACATCCTTCGGAAAATTCTTTGTGGCTTGGACTTCTGGAGGTATATACTTATTCCATAAAATTTTTGAGGTGAGAGTAGCTCTTGAACTGTGTGCAATTATCTTAATGCCTCTAAGGCACCTTCATAACTACAGTAGTTTATCTGGATGCCTTTGTAAATATATTTTGTACATACATAAAGTAGAAAATATTTCTTATCATTCTAGTAAATATATATATAGAATAACAATGAAATTCACATAAGGTATGCAGAAAAATACAAAATGAGTCACACAATAAGAATTCCACTGTAGGAGGAGTCCCCTGGGAGTCAGTTCTGAAAGGCAAAGGGGTCCAGGAAGGCCAACTACTCCTTAAGAAAGAAGTCTTAAAAGCATAAGAGCAGGTTGTCCCCAAATGCTGTAAAATGAGCCAGAGGGAAAAAGACCAGCATAGCTTCATAGGGAAATTTTACTGAGACCCTGGAGAGAAAGAGTCTACCTACTGTAGAAGAAGGAACTAGCAACTTGAAGAGAGCACAAGTACGTTGCTACAATATGCAGGGAGAAAATTAGGCAGATAAAAGCCCAGTCTTAGCTCAACCTAGTCACTGTAGTAAAAGAATAAAAAGAAATGTTTTTACAAATGTATTAACAGCAAGAAGAGAGCTAAAAAAGAATCTCCATCCTTCACTGGATGCAGCGGGGAATATAAGTACTGAAGGGGAATCTAGTTAATGTTTGCAGATATCTAGAGGGAAGTGGGAGGCAAATGGATGAGGCCAGGCTCCTCTTGGTGGTGTGCAGCAATAGGACAAGGAGCAATAACCTGAAACTTAAACATAGGAAGTTTCACACAGACACACAGAACAACTTCTTACCGTAAGTGGAGATACTCAAGACACATTTGGTTGCCTACCTGTGAGACCTTTTGTAAGGAACTTGCTTTAGCAGCGGAGTTGGAATTGATGATCTCTTGAGGTATGTTCCAACCCCTGCGATCCTGTGATAAGGAAAAGACTGAGGTTGTCAATACCTTCTTTATATCTCACTTTAATAATCAGACTAGTTATCATCAGGGTAGTCATCTCCCTGACCTGGAAGTCTGGGATGGAGAACAGAATATACCCTCCATGATTCAGGTGGAAACAGAGAACTACTACTCCATCTGGACTGTCACAAATCCATGAGGACAGATGGGATCCATCCAAGGGTGTGCTGAGAGAACTGGCAGAAGTGTTTGCCAAACCATATTCCACCACCTCTGAGCATTTCTGATTAAACAGAAAGGTTTCAGAGGATTGGAGGCTTGCCAACGTGACTCCCAGCATGGGTTCATGAAAGGCAGGTGCTGCTTGACCTACCACATCTCCTTCTATAATCAGGTGACAGGTATAGTGATTAGCATAGCTGCCTTTCAAGCAGTTGACGCAGGTTGAGGGTTGGACTTGATGATCTCTTCCGTTGCCCTTCCAACCCCTGCAATTTTGTGATTCTGTGATCTGCCTGGTGGATGAGGGAAAGGCTGTTGCTGTAGTCTACCTAGACTTCAGCAAAGTCTTTGACAATGTCTTCCACAGTGTTCTTCTGGAGAAAGTGGCAGCCCGTGGCTTGGGCAGGTACACTCTTACCTGGGTAAAGAATTGGCTGGATGACCAGGCCCAGTGAGTCGTGATGAATGGAGTTAAATCCAGACTGGTCATTTATGGTGTTGCCAGGAAGTCAGTACCGGGGCCTCTTTTGTTTAATTTCTGTACTGGTAATCTGCATAAGGTAATTGAGAGCACCCTCTGTAAGTTTGTAGAAGCCACCAAGCTGGGAGGGAGTGTAGATCTGTCTGTAGGTAGGAAGGCCCTCCAGAGGGATCCAGACAACCTAGATCACTGGGCTGAGGCCAATGGTATGAAGTCCAACAAGACCAAGTGCCAGGTCCTACACTTTGGTCCTAACAACTCCATGAAATGCGACAGACTTTAGATAGAGTAACTGGAAGACTATGTGGAAGAAATAGATCTAGCGGTGTTGATCAGTGCTCAGTTGAGCACGAGCCAGCAGTGTGCCTGGGTGGCCAAAAAGTCCAATGTCATCGTGGCTTGTACAAAAATAATATTACAAGCAGGAGCAAGGAAGTGATTGTACCTCTGTGGTCAGCCCTGGTGAGACTGTACCTTGAGTACTGTGTATAGTTTGGGGCATCTCACAACAAGAAAGACATCAAGGTCCTGGAGCATGTTCAAAGAATGGCAAGAAAACTGGTGAAGCGTCTGGAGCACAAGTTTTAACAGGAGCAATTGAGAGTACTGGGATTCTAGTTTTGAGGAGAGGAAGCTCAGAGGAGATCTTATTGATCTCTTCAACTTCCAGGTAGGAGGTAGTAGTGAGGTGATGATTGGCCTCTTCTCTCATGTAACAGGAATAGGGTGAGAGGTAATGGCCTCAAATTGTACTGGGGGGTTCAGGTTGGTTTTTCTCTGAAACAGTGGTCAATCACTGGAGCAGGCTGCCAGGGAAATGGTGGAGTAACTGTTTCTGGAAGTTTTCAAGAAATGTGTAGATGTGGGACTTAGGGATATGCGTTAGTGGGCAAATAGGTGGTAGGTTGGTTGTTGGACTGGATGATCTTAGAGGTCTTTTCCAACTATTCTAATGTAGAATCATATACTTACTAATATGGAAAGCTATATTAAGTGGCATGCAGAAGGAGGTTAACTACTGGTAGTGGAAGAAATGTGTTTTAACATTAGACTGCAAATGTACTGAGGTAGGAGAACTTCATATCTGTATCTTGTAAATGCCTGCACACTTCTGCTTATACTGCATGTAATACTTTTAGAGTATACGTAGCAGGCATTTTTTTTTACTAACATGCATGTTTAAAAACAGCACTTGAAATTACTTTTTAATTAAGGTATTATGTTCCATATATACAAGCAGTTTTTTTTTTTATATTGTTAATTCATGAGTAATAAAGCTAGATTTTCATTTGTTTTTCAAAACAAATTTTGCAAAACATCTTATTTTGGTATAGTTATCAAGAGATAAAGAGCCAGTAGTCTAGCTGATTGTGGAATGTCCTGTGGTGTAATCATCTAATATAAAATACATATTGTTTTATGTTCACTTCCACAAAGCAATTACATTGCTTGAATTCAGAGCAGCTTAGCATTCTGTGCATTGCAAATTTTGCATTAGAAGTCTCTAGTTAAACATATGTACAGTGCTTAGTATTCTGAAAATACTGGTTTCTAATTATAAGAAAAGAATTAGGTCAAAATGTAAGTATTAAAGGCAGCCTGATATAAAACAAAATGGAAAAAAATACATGTACAAAAACCTTCTAAATATTTTTGAGTAATTTGTTAAACTGTTTCTTGTGGTATGACTATGTGGATGACAGTTTCTCCATAATCCTCTGGAAAGCTAGTCTGCTGTTCTAGGTGGAAAGTTAATTAAGTGGTATTGTACCTGAAACTTTTAGTGTTTCTGCTTTTGCAAAGAGATAAGCTGAGAAGAACTTAGAAACCCCCTTCTTAGAAACCCAGCTTCCAGAAGGCTGACTTTTAGATATTTAAGTGCTGTTTCCAGAATACCTTTCAGTGATCTCAGCAGAATTTTCTAAACCTACAGTGACTTGTACTGTATGTGTGCCAGGCACCATACATATAGGAACTATTTTACCTAGCTCACATTTAGACAAGAGAAATTGTTGGAAAAGAACTCAAGCAATTGAAATAGGGATCTCACAGATATCCTGTATCAGGACCAAGCAGTACAAAAATCTCATGATCCTCATTGTTGTATCCTTGGCTTTAGATCAAAAATTGTTTGATTCTTAATCAAAATAATTTAAATTAAAAAAAAAAAAAAAGTACTTTGAAAGCTTCAATTTGTTTTGCAGCCCATCTATTTTTGACTTTTAATGGAGACCTATGGAAACTGATTATCTGTGGTCAATTTGAAGTGTCTGAGTACAGAAAAAATATTTCAGTCCTGTGCTGGTTTTCAATATTAGTAAGTATCCAGTGTGCTTTTCCCAGGGCACTTCATTATTTGCTGTGCTGCCCAACTTTGCTAAATCCACACGAACAAACTGATATTTCAGTTGTTATTACATAGCACCAAATTTGCACATGGGAACTAGAGCTTTATAATCATCTATAAATTGAGGGAACTCTTTGCCCAGACATTATCTATTTCAGAAATTATAAATGTCAGGTAGGGCTTTTTTCTTATGTGAAGAAAAATCTCAGAATTTCAGTGAAAATTTTAAGCATGCTTTCATTTGTACTTTCATTTCACTCTTAGCTTAGTTAGTCTTCAGCTATCTGATTATGTTTTTGAGAGGAAATGCTGCTTCTCTTCCCCTTCCTTTCTTCTATTTTCTTTTTAAAGTATATCAATTTAAGGGGAGCCTAGTCATAATTAACCAATGAAATAATTTTCTTTCCACATCATAATTATTAAAAGCTGAGTTCTGCTCTTTTCTCCTGCAATATATACAGTTTCATTCTTGCCTACATATAATTTTGCCAAGGCTATAGCTTTGATTCTGATGATATAGGCCCATTCCAAATATCAATTGAGATGATTGAGTCTCTAGTTTTTTCCAGTTGGTACTGGATTATACTGTAATAGCCCAATGCGAAATTAGAAAAGCAATTACTTTTATTAAGAAGCTTAATTGAATAGAAAGACCCTTTCAAAGAACTTTAATCTCAGTTGACAGCTCAATTAAAAACAATACAGGGTGATGGCATCAGCAAAGTGTTGCTTCCTTGCAAGTGATTTTACATTCAGTATTAATTATTTAGTTCATCTTTTGTGAATTATGAAACTTTTTTGAAAGCTTAATCTGTCAATTTGCAAAGTGGAATGCAGATGGAACTACAACATCACTTACTACTGCTACTTCCATAGCCTTCTTAATGCCTTTTGGTAAGAGTATTTTTCAAAGTTACTTTTCTTAGGAATTAGGACAAAACACTTCTTATTCAGATGTATAATTTTGATGCACATGCAATATTTGTCCCTTTGCCATGTTGAAAGTGATTTTTTTTCCCCATTCTATAGTTCCTAGCTTCTCAGCAGTTTATCTGGGGACAAGTAACATCATGACACATGCTTCCTGAAGACTCTATCATCATATTTTTGGGGTTTTTATGCACTATTATATAATTTCAGATACTACTAAAATTACATAAACTTCCCATAGCCCTTGCAGATATTTTAAACAAAATATATAATAAAGCCATTTTTGTTGTTGTTGTTATCTTTTTAAATACTCATTTCAAGATTTTCCTTAACTTACGTACAGCTCATTAAACAGATTTTCAGTTTCCACACACTATTATTTTCTGGATAATTTTCTTTTTCTTCTTTTATCATTACTTAGTTTCTTATATAAAGAAAATTAATGAGTCATTTCATCTGGTTGAATTCCTCAGCTTTCTCTCTGCCCTTTGTTTAAAGTCTTTCATTACTTTGCATATTGCTAACTGGATTCATTTTATTTTTTTCTAGAAAGAAGAGTAAAGTACACTTCTCTTATGCTGGGTAAGAAAGATACCCAGCATATTTTTATGTATGAGAATGCCATCTGTAGCCTCTAATGACCAAAGAAAAAAAATAAATCCTTCTTTTTGAGTATTCAGTAAAACAAATTGATTTTTTTCTAATGTACCACTAATGGTACAATCTAATTACTTCTAATTGATTAGATATGTGACATTTAATTTAAGAAATGTAATGTGAAATGTTGGATTTTAAAGGTATTTATTTAGTATTATTTTTGGCCAATTCAAAGCTCAGCATTTCTCTTAAATGTGGGCCACTATTTCTTTAAGGAGGATGAAGTAGCTTTGCATAATTTCTCTTTTGATAAACTTTGCAGATTTGATTATTGTGAGAATAGATTAGTCCCTCAGGCTGAGAAAATAGCTCAGTTATTTAAGAAGAAGCTTTGAGCAATTAACGGTTGTCTTTGCAAATTAAAATTGTTTTGATGCAACACTTCTATTTAAAATGTAGATATGTCATTTTGTGGTCAGCTTTGCCACACTTCTTAACGGCATTTTGAAAAACCTGTGGAGATCTGAGTGTCTGGAAGGGCCGTAGTGCAACCCTACAATACCACACTGAGTGTTTATTTAGGCACAGAAGAACTTGTGAAGCACCAGCCTCCCGAATGCATTTATCCTCTGTCTTCCATTTCCATTGTTCCATGCCAGGCATTCTGTCTCTAGTACTTCCAGCTTCAAATAGTCCTAATACTGGGTAAATTGAAATACTTATGCTTATATAGAAAGATCCTAAATTTGCCCTGCCTCCCACAGTGTGCATGTGGGTCAGCTGAGAGACCAAGCAGAACCATGATCATGTTGAAACCCTTATTCCTGTCAAGGTGCTAAGCTGGGTGTCTCTCACCTGCTTGGTCATTGGCATTCATAAAAATTATATTGTGTGTATTATCTCTGAGTTCTGTTTCTTCTGTAACTCTTACCTGTATGTCAGATTTAGTTAAAACTGACTTCTCTTTTTGAACATCATTTAAAAATAGGGAGTAGGAACATCCAAACCTCGTTTCTCTTAAAGAAACTTAGAGCTGGCTGAAGACAAGCTAAACAACAAATGTTATTAGATCATATGTAGACTTCTGAATAGTTTTACATATTGGTAGCACATTTTTCTGATTGGTATTTTATTTTATTGAAGGCTTCCAGTTCATGAATTCCTCTTGGAAGTCCATCTGAAATACTTTCTCCTACAAGAATATTGTTTATCTGGAAGTGCTAGAGAATATGGCTCTTAAATATGACAATATATAAATAGAATCAGAGCTTATTTCCTGGTCTTCCTAGTTGTCCTACTTTGTTTATTTCTCTATACCAGTGTACAGCTCTTGCTTGATTATTCTTGATTTCTATACTTGCTATCTGTGCCACTGCCATATTCTATGGTATGTTTGAATGTTTGGACTACAATGCATTATGAAACAATTTTCTGATAGCTTACTGTAAAAAAGCTTACTGATAACAAGCAGTTATCAGTAACAGATGTGTCTATATTGCCCTACTAATCCATTTCTAAGGATTACTTAACTAGTGGTTCTCTGTATGAAACACATGCACATTTAAATGTGCGTTTAAAATTCTTAGATTCAATCACCCTTTGTTGTGCACACCATGCACTGCATGAAATGTGTAAGTTCTGAAGAGTGAGACTAGTAGAGAAGAGTATACACATAAAAATCAACAACAACTGCAGTGCCATCAGGGAAAATAGTAAAATGAAAAAAGAGGAGCTTAATTTATCAGTATGCTGTTATGTTTTAGTCTTTCTAATGTTAAAAACAGCTTTATGACTAATGAATTTTTTGTGAAACATTCTGTCACCTTTATTAAAAGGAAGCTGAAAAGTACTTTACAAAGTACAGTACTGTTTTAAGAAGACCTAATTTAGACTCACCTCTAAGAACAAATTTTGTTGTAGCTTTAATATCACAGAACTGGGGGAAAAACAAAACCAAACAAACAACACAGAAGCAAGGAAGTTGGACTTGGCAATTTCAAGTCGAATTTACATTGTCTGAAGATGATTCACGTGAGGAATTGAAGAAGACCCTATACCAGTGCCTTCAGAGCCACTTACATCACAGGAGCTCTGCTGGTTGCAGCACTATTTGGAATTGTCAAGCACAATGTATTCTTTATCTCCCATTCTCCTGCATTGAGCCTACCTTCTTTCTGTGTCAGGTGAAGCCTCCTACAGAAGGATCAAGGACTAATCATTAAAGGGTAAAAATTCCAGATAATGTATGAAATTCCGACTCACAAATGTTAAAGCACTGCACCAAAAATAACTCTGTGCAGGTGGATGACTGTTCATACATATGCAAATGTACAATATCAAGGATTTACTTTCCACATAATAAGCTCGAATATATAACTGACAGAAATGAGCAAAATTTTCAACATCAGAACTGTTTTGTGTTCTGTGAAATGGGCTGTGCATGTTTATTCATATTAGCAGATTGGCAGTAGTGATTCCATCCAAGATAGACAGACTAGTCATGAAAATAAGGACTCATCAAAATTAATAAAAGTTGAAGTGTTTTTTTATACATTGAAGTAGATAATTCTCAGCATGGCAGAGTTATTAAAGCTAAACTATAATAAAAAATGCTGAATTACAGAAAGTGGAAGAAGTGTCAGTTGGTAATATACTTGCTCAAGATCTAAGCATAGAATAATTAGCCCAAAAAGTGTACTTAAAATTTGCATTCAGAAGGTAGGAAATGCATGGATTATATTTGTTGTTTGGTTACCCAATTTGTGTTTAATTTACTATTTAGAAACAAACATTTTCTTTTGCCACAAAGCTCTAAGGTTGGGATTTCTATAGATTGTGTGAATAATACTTATATGGACTCTTAGATACCAAAACCAGATATCAGACTCTACTGTGCTCATTGCTCTAGGAGATTTCACAGCAGAGCAATTCATGGATTTAGATAAGATTAATCAGAGAAGTAAAATATACATATGGAAATAAGGGGCTTGTTCTTCAAAATAGTATGAAAAATTGTTTAGACATTCTAGGCAAACATTTATAATCTAATTCCAAGTGTGTGGCTCCTGCTGCCTAATGTGAAGTTCAGTGTCTTTTGTTCTTCAAAACTCCTTAGAAGTTGCACATATTCATATATCCAAAATTGCAGTAGTCTTCTTAGTTGTTGTGTCATCATGACAGTTTATACAAAAGTTGAACTAGTCCTTTCAACAGCTTTTTATAATAAATTTTTCAGAGAACATCCAACAAGCATCCATACCATCTGCAAAAGCATCACAATTTCCTTTCATAATTATCAGGCAATAGAGAAACTAATGGTATAAAATGTAGAACTTTTTTCAATTACTTTCTGAAGGGATTCAAAATCTCTATTTCTCTGTTAGGTCAGAATTTTAACACCTAGTCTGGCCTTGATGGGATTTGAGTTTAAAAAACAGTTTTTGGTTTTTTTTATTGTATCAAAATGACAGCTTAAAGTATGGCTTGGTAGATTCCCTAGGTGGAGAAGCACCCTTGATCCCAGTAGAAACAGAAAACATAAGTTCTTTGTCTTTCTGAAAGGATGTGAATACTGTATTATTCTTCTGGTTTTGGTTCAAGTAACTTTTCTCCGTTGGTCCCCATTCACAGGAAATGAAAAATTTTAATTATCTTCCTATAAGGTAAGAGTTGCAAGTGTGTATTTGTTAAGAACAACAGGTCTTTACTGGGTCACCCACACCATGCACTTTAACTGCTGAGCAACCATGGGAAATCTATTCTAGGTGAACCTGCTTGAGCCAGGAGGGTTGGATCAGATAGCTTCCAGAGGTCCCTTCCAACCTCAGCTATTCTGAGAAGTTTTTGGAACATTACCATGTAGCTCTCTGTCTATATTTCTATGTAAATACAATCAATTCTCCTGTGGTTTGTACAGACCTTGATCCTGTGTTTATACTGGGAACGCTTGAAACATGTTTGCTATACTTAGTCTCCCCAGGGGGTTATGAAAGAAAATGTCCCACTGGAGGCCTGGGACAGGGGAACATTGATCTGCAAAATACTATTTAAAAAAAAAAAAAAAAAAAAAAGGAAACTGTGGTTGTCTTTTAAAAGTAGCATTTTTGTTACCCAGAGGAAAAAAAAAAAAAAAGAAATCTGACTAAATACTTCAGGTTTGTAATATTAAGAGGATTTTAAAAATCACAGTCTTAAATCACAGTGCTGGTTTTGTGTGCATAGATCCCAAATATCAGTTAATTAATGGGCCAACACAGAACTGAAATATATCTAAGCATACCTCTAAATGCTTTTCTCAGAGAATCCTGTTACTCTCTAAAAATAATGACTATTTGAAACTTACTTATATGGTGTAACTCTAGAATTATCCATATTGGTAGCTCTGACAATAGTGCAAATAGAATAGAGCTTAGCTATTAAATAGCATGTTCTGTAAAATAAAATACAAGAGCAAAAGATGACCAAATGCTAAATATAGCTCCGGAATCTGTATTTATTTCCAGAGAAGTCAGTGGAAAATGCTGTTTTGTACATAATTTCAACTGTATGTAGAACATCACATAAAACAAATCATACCAACATAACAACATAAATGATCACATAACAAATACAAGCATTTTAATGATATTATCTTTTAGGAAGTATAAAAGGGCTTATTAATAATATAATATATATATATTTTATATATATATATATAATATATATATATATAAAGCAAGTTATCTAAAGGATCCGCAATGGAAAATTGATGTGTATAATACGTATACATGTTTTAAGATAAGTCACTGATGGCCGAGAGAGCAGTACGAGGTGCATCAGGCAGATTTTTAAGAATCTATTCTATTTTTACATACAGCAAAATATCTTTTAAAGCCATATTATAAAATATATTGTTCAAGTGTTTAGAGTAAATATGTTCTGCTGATAGGTCAGAAATCTAACTTCAGAAGGAAAAAAAAAATCATCAATTTGACCAATAATAATGGAATAATCTGCAATATAAAGGCTACAGAATAGAACAGATTCTAGCTAGCCACTATTTGCCACTCTTATTATTTCTCTTATTTCTCTATTGCTATCAAACAAAAGAAAGTTTATTTTTGAAGACTCCTGCTGACCTCCTCATTAATAACTTAAGCAAAATTTTATTTTTCCTCTACTTTTTTCATTGTTTGTCATCTTTCTGCCTACTCTGTTGTAAGCTTGACTTTTCTCCCTCTGTTCCAAGAAAAAGATAATAGGTGTACCAGAAAATGAAGTACAAAATCACTAAGGATTTTAAAGAATTTGTGTGTGGAGAGAGGGCAGGGAAAAGAAAACAAGGATTTTTGATTTTTAATAACATTTCTGTTCTAATAGGAGTCCCCATAAAGCTACTGTGAATACAACTTGGGTATATAGAGTTGCAAAAGAGTTTGTTCTAAAACTGCAGACCAGTTAGTGAAAATTTGAATGCTGGAATGTCTATTTTTGTTCTCTTTCCAGTGCTTACTTCATACACGGCATATTTGGAATACAAGGAATTTTGAAATCCTGTTAGTACTTTATGTTTCTTGTTCTCTCTGTTCTTTACCTTGTGCTGCAAGAACACAGAAGTTTACCATTTCTACCGTTTCTATTTTCACTGTAATTCCATGAATCCTTCTTCTGTTTCCCTCTTCATTATTGATTCCTTAGATCTTTAGTCAGCTATTGTCTTTGTAAGTTCTGCATTTTTCTTCTCTATCATAAAAGCTTTGTATATTTTTAACAATCTGTTAAAATTCTACACTTCCTCTTACCAGGTATATTCTGTTGTATACTACCTGTGTCAACACATAAATTAAGGAAAAGCAGATGTTCTCAGTTCTCTTCTGTTCACTCTTATCACAAATAGTGTAGGCAGATGATTCTTAAAAATATCAGCTGTGTGTGTATGTATGTATTTATTTATTGAGACATGGCAAGCCACTGCTGCCTTTCTTTGATCTATCTGTAGGAAGTGCATATGCAGGTATGACATTAAATGTAAGAAACTTATGCAAAGCACAATTCAGAGAAAATGTGGAAAACAGGACAAAAGACAACAAATCAAGACAACAAAACATGTTTTTAGTTTTGTATTTATTAACAGGAATAATCTTTTTGCAAGGTGAACTAATAACATCTAATAATTCAGGCCATCAGGACTGTGAAATGATTACTATTTTCCAGAGAATATATTACACTTAGATTGCTGATTAATTACATTTAAAATAAAACAAAGCGTTCCCATAATAACTTACCTTGGTTTTTGAATGTTAAGTAGTGATTTCCAAATATGTGTTCAGATTCAGCAAATGTTTAAGGACATGCTATGTCTTTTTGCATAGTTGAGACAGCTCAGTAAACATACTGATGATTATTAATGTTTTAAAATAATCTTTTCAAATATAAAGCCATCTTTGAGATATTTCATAAGTATCATTCTTTAATGACAGTTAGCCAGATGCTTCTTTTAGATATCCTGCCTATATATACAATGAAGCATAGTGAAAAAATTTTGCATGTCACTGCTATAATGCTACATCAGAAATATACAGTAAATGCATCTTGCCCCTTAACTCCAGCCAAGCCGAATATTAAAGAATGTGTAGAGTTTAGTTATAGTCTTTTATATTACAGTGTTTAAGAATGAATGAGTTAGCAGACATCTGTTTCTTAAGTAATCTTTAACCAAATAGTCTTTTCACTGAATAAACATTTCTCACTTACTATAACTAAGGGCTCATTCCTGCATACAGCTGAAATAAGTTGAACTTTACATGTAGATTAATGAGCTTGTAAACTCATTGCCCGTTTGTATCTCTGAAAATCTCCCATTGAGATAAGGTGGCTTTAGAATGAGATCTATCTTTATAATAGGAGCAATAGAGGAGAAAACTGCATGTAGACAGTATTGGTAAATTCATGTTGGCCATTCCTGTTCACCATTTTCTCCTTCGTGTGTCTCCAAATGTGTTCCAACAGGATTCACACCAGGATTCTCCTAGAGTCAGAAACAAGACTGACTGACCTGTACTAGTTAGTGAATTAAGCAAATGTACCCAAATATCAGTGATAAAACAACAGATGTAAGAGTAAATAATTTCAGTATTATTCATTAATCTCACTAATGAAATGGTATTTCAGGGAGGGAGCAGTATATTCCTAGTGTGTACTGACATTTCCTGATGAAAATACACAAAGCACAGAATTACTGAGTGAAAGATGCTTTTATTTATACTACATTTATGTCTTTCACAAATGGTAAAAGGCTTAGGGCTCTCAGATCATGATAAAGGCATATTAAATGAGCAATCTAAAGTCATGCCTAATAACACAAATAATTTAAATAAATATTCAAACATAGGCTGAAGGACAGACGATAACAAGTTTATTATTTTTCAATTCTGGCTGTGGATCCTCGATATCAATTATTTTCTGTGCTGTGAGAGAATGAGCTGTTGATGGTAAAACTTTCTGTATATTTTAATATTTTTGTGGTATGTGGAGAGGAGACTATGGGCAACATGCTGCTCCAAGAACTGAAACCAGACCGAAGCTGCTGACATCAATGTGCTACTCCATCTATCTATCCCCCATTGAATTGACCTACTGTCAGAACTGCACACACTATAAGCCTAATTCTAAGGCTAGCCACACAGATAACAGACTTCCTGTAGCAGTGCAAACAAAAAATCTTAATGTTAGTGTTCCTTAGCTTGGCATCTTTTCTGTTGATCTTCCACAGCTTTGCTGTGTTGAGTTGGCTTTGGCCTACATGGGGTGATTTATTTTTCAACTTGAGCAAAGATGTAGTGTTTTAAAGCTGGAATTGACATTCGATGATATACAAAAACTTGGTGGACGTTTTCCATTTCAATAACAGTGTAAGTTGAGGAAGTTGTATGCTGTCCCAACACACAGCAGAAGAGAACAACAAAGGTCCAAGCTCAGTGAGCTATATTAAAGTTATATACAGCATTAAGAAATGGTTGTAACTGTGAAACATTATTTTAGCTAGTCATTTTGATTCTCATATGACCTTATGTAACTCAGAGTGCTTGAAAGCAATTTTTAAGGCAAAATGGTCTTTCAAAACCAGTCTCCCTCTCCCAAGCCACTAAATCAAGCATTTTATAGCAGAGTCTGTAATTTTTTTTTGTGTTGTACTGCAGTGATTTATCACAATTAAGTAACTAGTTATTGTACTTCAATGTTTTGATCCATATTCAGTAACCCGAGTTTCAAATATACTGTGACTGAATTCTTTCCCTGGGAGAAAAAGAATCTCTTGAAACCATGTTTTAAAGGGAAAGCAATATATTCAATGTACAAGACTAAAGCCAAGTACTTGTCATATGCTACTGACAAGCTTCTGTTTGGAAAGATATTTATAAGGTTGACTATTGAGTATGAAATACAAAACTGAAAATTTGTGATACTGCCTTTCATTGAATTCCTTTTCCCAAAGTTATGGAGCAATGTTTTAAAAATAGTATTATTTTTCATCATTATTTTTATTTTATATTCATTAATTATTTTTATTTTATTATTATTATTTATTTTCTGTGTAAGTACATGAAAAGTGGAGAATGGATTTTTATTTTTTTTTAATAGTTAGACTGTTGGAATATTGAGCATAATCAAAGTTATATCACACCATAACTTTAGTTGTGAGTGCATACACAACTTAGTATACGATATAAATATGTATGTATTGTGTTATATAACATAAAAATACATTTTCCTTGTACATTCCCTTGAAGCTTATCTAAATATTCAAACTGTTTTGTTAAACAGAAAGCTGGAGTGATAATGAATTTTTGAAGCTAGCTATTCCAAAGTGGTCAAGTGCCTTCTACCATGTTGTGTAGAAGCGAAGTTACAAAGAGCAAACAGTAGTCTAAGGCTTACAGTAAGTTATGTGAATTAAGGAATCCCACTCTAAGAAACCAAAAATCTTTACAAATTAAATTGGGCTGGCAATGTTTTACATCGTTGAGATTCAAAAAACAATCTAGCACTAATATGTTATATAAAAATGAAACTCTCTGTAAGTAGATTTCAAAAAGGTAAAATGGATGCATTTATAAAATTACAAAAAAAAAAAAAAAATCCTGGTAAAATGTTTCTCATTTTCATACTTCTGTGTTTGATACTATTATACGCAGTTATTAGCAGTACGCTGCATTTCATTTAGATTGACTGAAGTGGATGAAGTATTTATAGTGCTATATACCAACAAAGTGAATTTAGATAGACATTAAGGTTCACTGTAAAGAAGCAAACTGTCAGGATCCCAGCTGATGTTCTGAAGCCAGTCTTAGTGTGGCACCTAAACTTGGTAAAGACAGATATTTGGCACTGTTTGCTCTGCTTAGACGTTTACTAGTATTTCAGAGGGATTTCTTTTGGTCAAGACAAATTGCCATTAAAAATACTGGGAGGTTGTTAGCACAAGTTTCATCTGATCCATTGTTTCATGTCTGGGAGCTGCTGGAAGGAGTGCAGAAGATGGCCATGAAGATGACTCCAGAAGAGCTGGAGTGCTTCTCCTAAGAAAGGCTAAAGAAGCTGGACTTGTTCAGCCTGGAGAAGTGAGGGATCTGGGGAGACCTCACTGGGTCTTCCAGTACTTGAGGGGAGCTTATAACTAAAATGGAGACAGACTTTTTACACAGCCTAATAGTGATAGAACAAGGGGAAATGGTTTTAAACTAAAAGAGAAGCAATTTAAGTTAGATATTAGGAGCACATTATTTACTCAGATGGTAGTGACACACTGGCACAAGCTGTCCAGAGAGCCCGTGGATGCCTCATCCCTGGAGATGTTAAAGGCTAGGTTGGATGGGGCTCAGGGCAGCCTGATCTGGTGGGTGTCGGAGCTCCATGATCTTTAAGGTTCCTTCCAACCCAAGTCATTCTGTGATTCTATAAGTGGGATGCCCTATCATAAAATAATTCTTAGGCCATTGCTACTGTTTCTTCTTCTTCTTCTTCTTCTTCTTTTTTTTTCTTTTCCAAGTAAATCTGCAAATTCCCACCACGGGCAGACCTCTGTTGTTGCTGCCTACGGGGGATTCCCAAACACGTGTTTGAGACCCACCTCTTGGGGGGAGGAAGCAGAGGGAACGAGGCTGCTGTCGCAGCCCCGAGTTTCGTGCCGGTCTCTGCTCAGGGACGCCCAAATGGAGGCTCGCGGCGCGGGCACGACTGGCAGCTGCTGAAGGGCTCCGGACCGGTAGCCGGTCACCGGGCGATTTTTGCCTGCGGCGGCGGGGTAGCAAACCACCCGCCGGAGCCTGGCAGCGCAATCACCGCTAAAGCTGCGCGGCAGCGCGCAGGTAGGCGCGGGCGGGTGGCGCGCAGGTGCGCGGGAGGGGCCGCGCACGGTACCCCCGCGGCTGCGCGGCCGTTGTCACAGCCCCGCTGCCTCGTCGCCAGCGTGAGGGCCGCTGCCGGCGGGGAGACCGGGGAAACTTTGGGTAAGTGCTGAGCGGGTATTGCGGGTGCGTTGCATTGCAGGGGTCCGATTTGCAGGCGGGTGGGACGGGGCAGCGGGGCGGGCGCGGCGGCGGGGTGAGTGGCGCACCGGGGATACGAGCGCAGGACAACAGGTACCGCAGCTGCGCGGGGCCGAGAGGGGCTGCGTGCGGAGTGTGTATATGCGCGTGTGTGTGCGTGCTGCCCGTTCCCTCCCCCCCGCCGCCCTGCCAGAAAGGGGTGGGAGATCCGCTGCCGCACGGCCGCTTAAAACCGCGCGGCCCAGCCGCAGCTGCCTGGCCCCGTAGGAGGGCGGCTGTCGGGATCCGCGGTACGCCGCGGCCGGCGCTGGGGAGCGGAGCGTAGGGCGGCGGCGGCGGCGGCCCCGCGGGGCTGGGTGCGCTGGGCTGCGGCAGCCAGCGGGCGGCGGCGGTGGCGCGGTCGGGAGGGCGGTCGGCTGCCTGGATGGCCGGTTCCTGCTACTGCCCTGCGCGCCGGGCTCTCTCGCAGCCCAGGGACGTGCGCTTCCTTCTCCCGCATCGCACTGCAGTAAGTTCGCGAGGCGCTGGGCGGCCGAACTGCTCGCGATCGCAGAGCTGAGGGGCTGGGGGGCTGGGAGGGGGGTAGGTTGAGTCTCTTCGGGGCTGTGCGTCTTGGAGGTGCTAGGCGCAAACTTGTAGCTAGGAGGGCTCTATTGAATTTGTCACGGTTCGCAGCTTAGGCACCTAGTTAATGCCACTTTGCCTCGTTGACCTGCACCGTTTAACTCGAGCGCAGTCGGCGTGGTGATGCTGCCCGGGCTGGAGCTGCGGTTAGGCAGCCAGCCGCTCCGGCGTGCGGTGCGGTACGCCAGGGCGTGAAACAAAAGGTGCAACTGCAAACTTATGATGTAAAAACTCATCTGCAGAAACTTTGAGCATTTGACTCCACATGCAGCCTCTGAGGGTCTTTTCAAGGAAGAATTAGAGTTAAAATTACCGTGCATATAGGCAAACTTTTGTGAGTCAAGTCGTATTTTTGTGTTGCGTGATCCAATGTTGTGATTTATCTTGCTGAAAAGAGTTTCGTTTGTCGAGAGTGTCTGCAATTGCGTTTTTCATTGTGAGTGTGCTGTTTTTGAAATGGATGGAAGATTTTACTCACCAGATTACTGTATTATAAGCTTTTTTCCCTAGGTAAACAAGCAGATTGTAGTCTTCAGTTAATTCTCACCAAATTTGTAGAAAAGCAGTCAAGTAGAAAGAACTTGATTAATTTTCAGGAGCAATTCTGTCTGATTGATGTAACTTTTCAAAGCAGATCTAATAGGCTAATAAAATCTGTGTTGAAAAATAAGAGTGAGGATGCAACAGGATGAGAGAAAGCAGTAATTCTTATAGGAGAAATAGGCATCCAAGATGTTCAAAAAAGGCACTAAATATATATATTTTTTTCTATTCTTGTTCTCATGAAATGACCTGGCGTGGCAAAGCTATAATTTTTTTTTTTTTCTTTGTTCTTGAGTAAATGCTCCTGCATTTACTGAAACATTATCATACATCAGAAGAAGTGCATAGCAAGAACCTAATAGACATTCCCAAAAGACTGAGCTTGTGCTATGCTTTATGGATAAAATGACAGGAAATACGTTGTTTCTCCCCGAAGTCATATCCAGCATTTCCTGGTGCATGAAATGCTTATCTCATACTGAACTAAAGCAAGCATCAATAAACATGGGCCACTGAAAAGCAAAGCTTTTCTCTTAGGGTTTATGTTATCCGTTGTTGCTCTTTTTTTGAGGTTGAAAGACTTTGTTGTATACTGTGGTAGGAAATTCCTGAAAGAATTATTCAGCTGTCTGAAATGGGTGTGCAGTAAGATATTTAATGCTATGGATTTGAAATACTTGTGGCCCAAATCTATTCTTCTGTTTTGGAGTCTTATAAACAACTACAGTTGATGCTTTTATTCAGGCTCAGAAAAACTATGCTGTCTTTATGTTTGTTTAGGAAGAAGAAACATATATCAACTGTTGCTGACAAACTGAAATAATCTTTCTTTAAACACCTGTAGGCATCTCTGAATAAAACACTGAAATAATACTGTTAAGTAGAAATACCTTAGTGAACAGATACTCTGTTTTTGTGTGCAGTTTGAAAGTAACAAAGCTAATATGTTCTCAAGAGCACTAGACATCTTTTTTTTTTTTAATCTGTGAGGTTACCATATCGTTTCTGTTCTGGTGCATGACGCAATTCAGGTGACACTTTATGGGATGAGTCTAGGTACCTATTGCCAATGGAATGAGATCACTAGCAGAGGAATGCAGAGAATGATAAGAGGGCTGTAGATCTGCTAAGAGCAGCATTTTGATGAAGCAGGATGTAAAAACAGCACAGTTGTGAGTACAGGTAGTTATAGGTCAAGGCTGGAGAACTTCAAAGTCATTCGGCTGGATGGCTGGGCTGCCTATTGTTTTATGCTTGTATGGCAGTACTGAGCTCTTGTGAATGTCACTTACAGAATGAAACATACAGGGCTGAAGTTATGCTTTATCATTAATTTAATAAATGTTAACTGTATGATATATTATTTCATTATCTTTAAATAGTTGTGACCTTTATTAGTTCACTGGTAACTTAAATTCTTTGCACACAGTGCTAACTAGTCTTTTAAAGAGGCTCACAGGAAAGATGGGGAGAGACTTTATTCAGGAGTGTAGTGCCAGGGCAAAGGGAAATGGTCTTAAACTAAAACAGGATAGATTTAGGTTAGATACAAGGAAGAAATTTCTTACTCAGTGGGTGGTGAGGTATTGGCACAGGCTGCTCAGAGAAGCTGTGGATGCCCCATCCCTGGAAGTTTTTAACAGGATGAGGCCTTGGGCAGCCAGATCTGTTGGGTGGCAGCCCAGCTGATAGCGTGGGGGTTGGAACTAGCTCCTTAGGGTTCTTTCCAACCCAAACCATTCTATTATTCTAGAAAGCATCAATTATTTCAGATATTTCTTTGGGGAATGTTAACTTTGTTGTCAAGAACTCTACACGATTGCATCTGTATTCATAGTGCATCTTCTTTTGTCATGGTAGGAATCTACAGGGTTGTGGTGTTGTGTAAAGAGTGTGATAAAACATTCCCATTTGTGTAATAATGGTGAAGGAGTGACAACAGTAGGAAATGAGTGCAAAGCAGAAAGAAAATACCTTTGTAGCTTAATATTCAGGAATGAAAGAATTTCAACTACGTGTCACCTCTGGAAAGATGAAGGTACTTGAGAAAGACATCTATGTTTATTTCAAAGTTATGGTGTAATATCTGGAAGACATCAACAGAGTGCAGTGCTGCTGAAGAGCAGGATACTGGCTTCCTGAAATCCATTAGTTTTAGATTCTAGCTCCCAATCTTTTTTGACTATCAAGTAAACTTTGCAGCCTATTTCAGGCATTTCCAATTGAGTTTCTCACTACTCACAAACAAAAAGTAAACCAATAAAATGTACCTGAACTTAGTTTGGATATTATTTACTTCTTATTTTATACTTATGCAGAATTTATTTGAAGTTTTATTTTGTATTTATGCAGAATTACTCTGTAGCAATGACAAAATTTCATAGCCATTTAACCAGGAGTAGGTGTTACAAGATTATAAAAAAATATTTGTGAGAATAATTCCTTGTAAGGGATTTGTTGACATTCAGTGGTAAGTTTCTTCAGACACATCTTTGTCCATTGCTTCCTGTGACACTTACAAAGTAATTAATAACAGTAATAATAGACTTGGGACAGATATTTATCTATTTATGCGTATTTTTTTAATAATCTTTTAATAATTTATTATTTTACTATGATGGTATAACTGCATCAGTGGATAAGGAAAGAGCCATTGAAGTCATCTATCTAGTCTTCAGTAAGGTCTTTGACACTGTTCCCTAAAACATCCTTCTCTCCAAATTGGAAAGATATGGATTTGGTGGGTGGACTATTCAGTAGATGAGTAACTAATTGAAAGATCATATCCAGAGAGCAGGGATCAATGGCTCAATGTCTGGATGTAAATCAGTGACTAGTGGTGTTCCTTAGTGGTCAGTACTGGGACTAGTGCTCTTTAATACTTTGTCACCATCAGTGGGATTAAGTGCATTCTCAGCAAGTCTATAGATGACACTAAGCGGTGTGGTGCAGATGACACACGTTAAGGATGGAATGCCTTTCAAACGGGCCTTTATAGGCTCCAGCAGTGGACTCAGGAGAACCTCATGAGGTTCAACAAAGACAAGCATGAGGTCTTGTACCTGGTTAATGGCAACTCCCACTGTCAAAACAAGTTGGATGACAAAAGGGTAGAACACAGGCCTGCTGAAAAGGACTTGGTGGTACTGCTAAATGGCAGTGACGTGAGCCAGCAGTGTTCCCTCATAGCCTAAAAAGCCAACCGTATCCTGGGCTGCATGAAAAGAAGCATCACCAGCAGGTCAAAGAAGGTGATCCTGCCCCTTTGCTCTGGTGAGGCTTCACCTGGAGTACTGCATCCAGATGTGGAGTCCTTAGTGCAGGAAGACATAGACCTGTTGGGAGCATGTCCAGAGGAGGGCCACAAAAATGGTCCAAGGAATGGAACAGCTCATTTAAGAGAACAGACTGAGAGATCTGGGGCTGTTATGCCTGGAAAAGAGAAAGCTTCAGGGAGACCTGATAGTGGCCTTTCAGTATCTAAAGGGAGGCTGTAAGAGAGAAGGCAACACACTCTTCAGTAGGGTCTATTGTGACAGGACAAAGGGAAATGACTGCAAACTTTAAAAGGGGAGATTTATACTGGATATAAGAAATAAGTTGTTTCTTTGGTTTGTTTTTGTTTGTTTAGGGAAAAAAAAAAAAGTGAGGTACTGGAACAAATTGCTCAGAGAAGTGGTAAATGCCCCATTCCTGAAGCCATTCAAGGTCAGGCTGGATGGGCCTCTGAGCAGTCTGATTTAGCTGTAGGTGTCGTTCTTCATTGCAGGTGAGTTGGACTAGATGACTAATAATTATTTTTTTTGTTTGGGGGCAACTCTATAGATCAACCGGCTAATTCATGTTGCTGCAGTGAAATGCTGTGCTTCGCTTGAAAGGATGTTTGTAGTTGCATTCAATATGTCTATGAGACTGAAAAAGTTACAGACTTTGGCACTGAAATTGGTATTGTGGGTTTGTCGACCTGAACTGGCTTTCACACTAATACTCTTCCTACAAATATAAATGATTTGACGCAGGTAGGGTATTTAGGCCAATTTAGCAAGTAGATGAATATTTCATTTATTTTCTTTATTTTTTAAATCAGGATGATTTAGTGTCGCAAAGCATCAAGTAAAACAGCTTTATGCAATCTAGAACACATTTTTCCTTTTTTTGTTTCTAAAGAAAATAGATTTCTCTGAATAATTGCAGAAGTTCAGCCCTGAGGGGTTATCAGCATGTTTAGTTGGCCAAAAATCTGAAAGCATAAAAAATGTAAGTATTTTGAGGCAGTTAAATTGCTTCTTGCCCAACCCCTTAATACCAGTTTGGAATGAAAATGCGCAACTCTGTCACCATTGTGCTGCCCTAAACCAGTTAAGAAAAAAAAAAAAAAGAATATAAAATGAAGGAATGTAAACTTCAAAACACATTTGTCAGTGCAGCGTTACCAATAAGGATTATATTTTTATTTTTAGATAATGTTTATTATTTACTGTAATAAACGGTAAGTAAAATGACATCTAGGTACTCTTTTTTTTTTTTTTGAAACTTCTGTTTTCAGAATAGAACTTTTAATTGTGCTAACAGAAATCTAGTTAATGTAAGTATCTTTTTTGTTTGTTTTTGGTTTGATTCTCAGTTACGTTTCGATTTCTTGGCATAAAAATGTCTTTTTTTTTTTTTTTTCCCCAGTGTTTGGTACTTTCAGTATTTTTCAATATTGGGAAGTCTAATGCACAGCAGTAGTAATAAGAAGATCATTCCCTAGTCCTTACAGAGGGAAGAGAAGAATCCCAACAGATCTGTAATGCTGTGCTCACAAAAATTTGTTTTGTATATTGTCAGACTGAGAGTCTTCTGCTGTGAAATATTTCTTCCCTTCCCTTTGAGTGGTCTTATGGGAAATAATGAGGTATTCCAGTAGTAGTGGCTTATTCAAAGAACTGAAGAACACACACAGATAATGGAAACTTGATTTTTTTTCTAATTTATTTTTCTAAATCTTGTTGCATAAAGAAAAAGCAGCTAATAGAATTTCTTCTATATGATCTAAGTGTGTCTCCAGGTGGATATTTCTGATGTTTACTTTGGTTCAGATTTGAAAGAATAACAGACGGTGTGAAATTAACAAGCTTTCCTGTCTGTTCTGAAAGTAAAAGTGATGTCTTGTAAACCTGGTATGTAGGGCCCTCTTAAGTGGTAGATTTTCTAACATTTGCAGAAATGGCTGTATTCAGCATCCAGATGAAAGACAAGAGAAGGATAAGGCTGGACAGATATTTTTATGCAGGGGAGAAAAAAAAAATGGCTGAAAAAGAATGAAGATGATAACAGAAAATTAGTAGACTAAGTGTGTGTGTGTTTGCATGTATGTATATGCAAACATGTATACAAAAGTAAATATAATGGTTACTGATCAAGTTTAGTCTCCAAGAAAAAACTTTGTCTAAAATTTGGAATAACTTAAGATAATGAATTCTCTGATAAAGTTTGAGGACTAGAAATCTAAGGTTCAAAATAATTTTCAGATAACCAGGATGCTTCTCCCTTCTAGTCCTGGAATATTTTACTCAAGATTTTTAATTTGGTGATTTCTACATATTCTGAATAGTTATGGTTATTTTAATCATTATTGGAGTTGAGAGTTTTGTTCATGTTAAAAATGTAGATAAATGGAACTGATACGTCCTGTATGCAGTATCTAATTATCATCTGGTTACCTTTTCTTGCTCCTATTATTGTTGATGGAAAGAGAAAAACATTTGCTGAGTAAAATTCTCATTTTGTGATGAGCATCCAATATAGGTCAGTTGAAGTACATTCTGGATGTATCCAGAACTATAAAGGATGCCTAGGATGGCAATTTCACAATTTAAGATCTAATTTTAAGGCTACCAGCTTTGGGTGAGATACATTGCTCTCTTGGGTATTTTCTCAGCTAGGAAGAAAAACACAAGGAAGAGTTGAAATTTTAAGAATGTGTAAAATCATCCCTGTGCGTTACTGAAAATAAACACAGTGTAAAATAGCTCTACAAAATAGTTGTTTAGAATGGGTTATCTCCTATAAGTTAAATAACAAAGTAAATCTTTTAAAATTTATGTAATTAAACAAGTACTTCAGAGCACTTTCATTTTTTGCGGTTGTAAATTTGATGAAGGACTCCAATGACTTCTGCTCGGGTGGGGCAGTGAGTCATTTTACCTTTTTTGACTTTAAAAGTTCTTGCAAGAAGATCTGTGTTTAAACGGTCTTACATCTGCTGTGTCAAAGAACTCTAAACACTATGATCTGTTGTAGAACAGAAAGAGAAAACTTTGCACTGCTCCATGTTAGGTTTAGTGCTGTTGACATAGCCATTTTGTCATAAAAGTAGAATGGCTGGAGGAATCCTGGGGAAAACTCCCAGTTTTGATGAACAAATGACAGATACTTTGAAAAGAATATTCATTTACTTCCTCTGAAAGTTTAAAGAACCAAGTGTTTGTTTTGTTTTCCTTATAGAGGAAAATACCATATTCAGTTACAGTTTTATTTTTTTGCCTTTTTGAATTCAAAATAAAGACTCATAGAAAAGCTTCAGTGCAATCTATTGTCTATAAATCATGTAGGCATCCAGAAACTACAAAAGCAACTTGTGATATTACTTGTTCTAGAGATCGGGATGTTTTTTCTACCCTATATTGCGCAGTGTCACAGTGGTTTTTACTTGTCTCTGTTGATATTAAGAAAAATAATCATGATGGGTGATCCAGTACTAACTTTTAGTTGCATGTTTCATGAACAAGGGGAAATATAAGTCCCTAGTAAGGATTTCTGTGCATTCTTATTGACACCTGATGAGCTAAAGGCTAGGCTAGAAAGTCTTGTCAATGACAGAAGAATCTGTAGAATCACATAGATACGCTCTACCAATAACAGTAACATGTCCAGTCCTATTTTAGCACAGTTCAACAAGTAGAAAACTGTGGAGGAAACTAGTAAGAATATATAAGCCATATAAATATAATGTATTTTCTGAAGAGTACTCTTCAGGATTCAGTTTGGTTGATCAGTTCAAGGTACTTTCCTGTCGACTCTGGTCATTCAGTGCAGCTGTTTCATTTCAGGCCCTACGTTACCAGCTCTCAAAGTGTTCACCAACTAAAAGAAGATATAACTCTTTCCATATCCCGACATAGTGGTTTGTTAAGACAGGAAATTCTGCATGATTAGTCCAGGACCCTAACTCTAAAGAGTTAGAAACCGCAGAGGGAATAGAATAATGATTCTATCTAGAAACCCTGAAAGCTTCTGTAATTCATCCTTAATTCATTTACCATCTTCCTGTAAAATGAAATAAAAAATGTTTGAAAAATCCATGCCAAACTGCTGCAGAGCATGGATTTATAAAGATGGGAATTACAGAATATATATGCATTATTGTTTTGTTCACTTGCTCTAAAATCTGATATAATCTTATATATATTCTGACAAGGTGCAACTCCTTAGATTTGTTGTGATGTCAAGGGCTGAATTGTCTTGTATTATTTATGTTCTTGGCAATCTTTCACTGGAGAGCATCACAAGCAGGCAAAGTTAGCCAATTCTTGTACGTAGTTCTTGAAAGCCGCAGCTTTCATTCACATTCAAATGCTTCGTCTCTTCCCCTTAGAGGTTATTAATCTTTAATTTATTCGGGAAAAGTTTCAGCTCTCCTCCCCTTGTCTTGTTTACTGCTCTGATTCCTTGGAAATGCAAATATGTCTTTGGCAAAGCAAGTGCCATCTCTTTTAAACTATGAGTGAACTATTAACCCATGGAGGTATGAATTGCTGTTCCTCTCCAGGGGAACTTATATACATATCTCAATATGAAGGTATTCTATACTTGCTGAACCTTGTATTTTAATATTAACATGTGCACTGATAGCTCTGCTCAGCAGTGACATGAAAATGAATTAGATGTGTGAAATCAAAAAATTAAAATTGATGTTCAAACTGATGGAATCCCAGTTCTCTTTTGAGGGATATACATTGACACTAAGGTACGGAAACTCTTTAAATAGAACCTGTGCATCTATTTTCTTTATAGAACCTAAGTGTCTTGAACATTAGAAACTACTACTACTTCTGTTCAGATATTTCAGGAATTTTCAAGGACTAGTAAGGCCAATTGTTTATGCTATGAAAAGTTGAAAATCAAATATCTGAAGCCTTAACATATGTTGTGAGGACTTTGAACCTATGAATGCTGGACGAGAAAAGGTAATACTTCAGTCTAACCTCTTGTCTTTAATGATGTTGTCATTGTATCTGCAGATTTACTACACTTTTCACTGAATATGTCTTTTTAGGATAACCTAATAGAGAGGAAAGGAAAGACTGATAGCTTATGTCAGTGTACTCTTCATGCCCTCTTAATACATTCCAGTGGCTGTCAATAGAAGAAAGCAGACTTTGAACAGGTTGTTAAGCTTTTTGTAGAGAAGAATCATGTATATAATAGATGGATTCTCCTAAAGAGTTGACAAGACAGATTCCATTCTTTATGCTGTTCACTGGGATTCAGCATATGACTACATGGACAATTAGAACTTTTAAAATAAAGTCTGCTGTCAGTTACTATCCAGCTATTTTTGAAAAAAATAGCTATATTGCTAGTAAAACCTGTCTGTGAGCTGCAAAGTTTACTGTCATGTGTATGGCAAGTGAATAACTGCAATACAGATTGTAGTAAACATTGCTGCATTTTTTTTTCTTTCTTTTTTTTTTTTTTTTTTTTTCCCAGAGGCAATGCCATTACTGTTAACTAGTTTTGGGAGAATTATGTTCTGCTCATTGTATGCAAATTTCATTGTGGCCTATTCATATCAAGACAAGGCACTGTTTTCCAGGTGAATGGGACATTCTTCATCCGTCTTCTTAGAAGCATAGTGATAGCATTACTGGATCAGACAGGCAGTCTGTCTGTCCTACTGTGCTGTCTTCTAAGAGTGATTATCATAGAAATAATGTAAAATAGGCTAAGCGCTTCCAGAGTTTTCTTCCAGTCTCTGTTGCCAGTTGCTTCTTTTTTAAGCTGGAAGTATCTGTTATACTCTTTTTATTCCATATCAGCAAGTTGCTTTCTCTTTTTGTCCTTCTCTTTCTTCAGTTCTACCCTAATCAATTCAAAATGCTCAAAACTGTGTTATTGATAATGTGAGTGAGTGTACCAGGGATCTATACAATGGAATAAATCGTTTTAATCTCTATTCCTTTCTGAATACATTTTTGAGCGCTGCTGAGCATGGATCTGATTAGAATTCCAAAATTTCATTTCTGAGTTATAACTCATCATCGATGAGCTTGACTGCTCATCACTAGTGTACAGCTAGGGTTCTATTTTCCCCCCACGTACATTACTTTAAATTTATCTATGCTGAAGTGTATGAGACAGCTTCCACTTCCCACTGGAACAAACATCAGCAAGCAGCAGAAGGGGGAGTCAGGGTATTAAGGGATTTAGTGCCTCTTTTATACTTTAAATCCTGTTTCAACTCTCTATATCTTTTTCTGTATATAGCCTTAAAAACATTATAGTACATGTTGCATGTTTTGAAGTGATGTAAAAGATTTTCATTTACTTTGATGCAGCAGCTCTGTGATATTCATTGATATGACTATAAAAGGAGCAAGAAGAATGACTTCATCATCCATTGGAAATAAATGCCTTTTTTTTTTTTTTTAGTCAAATCCATAGTGAATGTAAAATTAATTTTAAGGTGGTAGTTAGAGAGACAATTGAAGCAACTCATCATACCTGGGATCACATCAGTTCTGGATGAAGTCCAAACCTTAACAGAAGTTTTATTTTTATCTAGGTTATAGGCTCAACTGAAAAGGAGTTAGTAAGTATATGTTACTCACCAAGTGTGTGTCTTTGTAAATTTCTAAATAACTGACTATAATTCAAAATATTGCTCAAAAAAACAAAACAAAACAAAACAAAAACTCCAAACAAACAAACCCAAAACCCAACAGAAAAAAAACAAACCAAAGACCAACAAACCCAGCATCACCATATTTTTCGTCTTTTAATTAACTAATAAATCAATGAGAGCATGAAATTGAAATGGATCACTGTCCAGTCATTTAAAGCCTGAGGAAACCATGCCATGGATGTTTCATTCAGATGGGGCTCACCGGCCGTGCATTTTGCACACCCTTAACACAAGCCACAGAATGCCTCCCTTCAGTCTTTAAAAAAAAAAAAAAAAAAAAAAGTTTAAGGTTTATAATAGAACATGTTCAAAAACAATAATTCTTTCAAGAATGAAGTGGGCAAAAATACTGAGATAATTTTAGTTTAGAATAAAATATAATACTTTGCTTATATTTATATACCTTTTGTATTCATTTATGAAGATACATAAGCATGTTACTGTCAAGCAGACCTTAAGAAACTATTTTAGATTGAAATATTGGAGAAGGCTGGGGGGGGAATTTTAATTTGGAAATGTGGCTGTTCTCAGTGGGAGTCTGTTTCCAAGAATTATACTTGCGTGAAACTGTCAGTCACACTTGGTTGTGAAAAATACATTTTCAATAAATTATTCTGTATGGACTACTCATCATTGTAAATAATGTTGGTAAATAATAGAGCTAACAAGTAATGTTGCATATGTTCTTGCATTACATAATTTCTTTAAACCTTTTAGTAGGAGTTGCATTTCTGTGATGTTACATGAATCTAAGCAAGACATTGTCCAGTATTTCAGTGGCATTCTGAACTAATGAAATAGACTTATACCACTCTTGGGTATACAATGCAAGCTTTCACATTATAAAGGAATCTGGGCAATTTTAACACAGTAAGACATGTATTAAATAATAACTAACCACTGTAGTGTCCTGGGCTTGTAAAAATAATGAATATCTAACGCTGTCAGATGATAGCCTATTATTCTCTGAATCTGCAGAGGTGAACGTGATAAAGAAAGTGAATGGTAAATGAGGGAGGCCATTGCTGTCTGACTCCAGTTACTACTCTTACACAGTTCATGTATCTGAACGTGTTTAGGTAGACGAAACAATATTTCCTGCATTTCAAAGTTTTGAAGTTATAATGGCATATAATATAAAATGAATGGTAGCTATTCAAATGTCTCCTCTTTGTGAACATTATCTTGGGTGTATTTATCAAGGTTATTTTCCTTGAATTTTCCCTTACCTATTTTTGTGTTATGGTTCTAATAGCAGGTGCACAGACAGCATATGCAGGCAGCTTCTAACCTGCTGGTACTCTGAGGAAGTTACGTTAGGTTTTAGAGCAAGATAAATTAGTTTCTTTGGAACTGTTGGCCTTTGTTCTGTGTCTGGAGCTGCTGCTGGCATGTGTGGGAGTTTCCTTCATGTGGTATGGAGTACCTGAGACAGGCTTCAGTGAAGTGATTTACAGTCAGTATTGTTGGATTTGGCAGTGGTATTTGAACCGCTCTGCTGCGATTGTAACTTCATTCATTTTGGAGAACCTAAGTGGAAGGCTGGGGGAATCTGATATTTAAATAGATTTAAATGGTTTTATTATCTTCAGATCTTTGGGTAATTCTCCTTGTAAGAGGCTTGCACGTTGGAAAGAAGGTAGATGTGCAGAAGTGAAGATAGAGCAAGGTTTTTATTATTTTTTAATTTTTTAGTACAGAAGTGTTTAAGTACAGATGATGAAAATCTATTTTTATTTGCAGCTTACTGTGTTGGAGCACTGCTTACAACAGTGCTTCCTAGGAATATATAATATACATACATTAATTTTTAAAGGATTACTGTATCAGTCTTCAGATACAGCTTTTTGTTCCAGATTACTGTTGTTCCTCTTCCTTACTGTATATTGTTCATTAATTGTGCTTCATACAGCACTTTTTTTTCCCTTCTGTTTTCTTAGTGCCGTAGTAATAAGATTCTTAGAAATATGAAAACATGCTATTAATATCTAGGGAACACCTAAAGATTATCTATTTCTTATACTACATGGAAGTGTATTTTCAGTTACAAGGAAGTAAGTCTTGGAAAATTTTAATGTATAATAAATCTCTTTCTACCCTGTTATTTTAGAGTCAGTGAAATACGATACTGAAGTTGAATGTACCTTGTCACTCAGTTTTCTTTTTATTTTTAAATAAAATGCTGGAAAAAATTCCTCTTCCATTTCTTAAAATGGATCACAAAAAGCACAGCTGAGAAAAATTCCAGCCATGGCTTTCTTATACCCTATCTTATATCCCCTTGGCTGCTGCAGCAGCTGTCTTTGGGCTATTCCTGCTTCTTCTCTTCTACTGGGTGATGATAATGTACTCCAGGCATCAACAGCCTGAAGGTTGTAGCTGCTGGGTCTGATCTCAGTCCCTCATAGGGCACAACCAGTAATAGCCGCACTGGAAGAGACTGCAGCAGGGATAAGTAGCTGGTTAGGAATACTCTCCGTTGTGGTGGGTTTTTTTTGTTTGTTTAACATTTAAAAAATTCTTTTATTTTTCTGAAGGTGGTGAGGGAACTGATGTATATAGAAAGTGAAGGAAATCATAATAGAGTGGTAGGAATTATAAAACTTCTTCTCAAATATGTGATGGTCTCAAAGAGATGGTGAAGGCTTCCCACTCACCTTCATACGCACAGTCATGGTTGATTTGCAAGTGTTTTGGGTGCATTTCTGTTTCAAAATATTAAAATTTCTACTTGGGATGATTACAGCAGTTAGTGATATGCAAAAAGTCAATCTATACTTGTGTAAACTAAGTATTAGGGCTAAAATTTTTCAGCATTTTTTGAAAGTGAGTGCAGAGATGCTCAGAATTGAGCAATTCTTTTTTTGGATGAAGGCGTAAGATGTATTATTTTGTGGCAGATAAGGTCTGTGACAGGACAAAGTGCTGCTGCTCAAGATGGTTTATGTGTGCAGACTGACTGTCAAAGCAAAGCTTCTGTCTTTCCCCCTCCGTGTGTAAGATATTGTTAGAATCATTTTCCTTGTTGGAAGAGGCACAGAGGGTTATGGTTGTGACTGAGAGACAGACACTGGGGAAATGCTGTTAAGCTTTTTGAAAACTTATTGACCCAAATGAAATCTTGGGACAGCATCCTGCATAGAGCATTTGCTGCTAGTCTTGTGCTGCCGAGGCAGAAGAGAAAATGTGAGACCGGGATGTAGAGGACCAAGATTCAAGGTGGGCACGTCCCTCCTCGGGGCTGGGAGGAACAAAGACTGCTCTCAGTCTGCAAGCAAGACAATGTGCCATAGTTATGGAAAGAATAGAACAAGGAGTCTTCTTTGATGAAGTAGACTAATCACTTGCTGAAGTGTGGAGCTAAGAGGAACAAACAAAATGTTGTGGTGAATGAAAACCATGTAGTTAAACAGAGATGTGACATAGTGCTGAGAAGAAAGGAGCACACCGGGAATAAAGAAAAGTTGAGGCCATGATGTCCGAGTTATGTGAAGGGGGGAAACACTCTTAGACAAGTGAAAAAGAGATATCGCTTCATGTTGGTGTTAGGATTGCTGTGATTTTATGTCAGATAGTTAGATTTATTTTATGATGTCTTGCATGCATGTCACAATCTTATATTTCAGTATGGATAAATCTTGTCAAGGATGTCATCTGCATTACTGTAGTACTTCTAAATATGAAAAAGATGCTTCCTACCTCACTGATACAGAACAGTGGAATGTGTATTGCAAAAACATTTAAATCTGTCTATGAAGCACATATGGCAGGGGTTGGATTTAATATGCCCTGCATGTATTTTAAAATTATCTATCTAACTATAAAATTGAAACAAGTTTTGGAAGTAGTAAGATGAATATTGAAGTTCTGTGATAGTGCTCTTATTGCCAACTGATTGTGATATTTCTGTCTCTCTGGATGACTGGGTAAAAGGATGTAGTTCCTTTGAACTAGACTGACAAAAAATACAAATGTTCTATGATCATTGGTTATGCTATGAAAACAACAGAATTTTTAAACAATAGTTGTTTAGTGAAGCTAAGGCTTTTGTGCTAATTGTAAGTCAGACATGAGATAATATGAAGCTGTATTGATGCAGATGGTTATTTATTCTTTTGAAAGCTGTTTCATGACATCACTAGGAGTATTCTACTTGTTTCTCTGTGTGCGTGTTGTAAAATAATAGCTCTTGTGCAGTGTGAATAAGGATAGTATGCCTCTTAATAGAAAATATGCTTTGGATTTTAATCAGAACACTATCATTACTGTGATATTTTGGAGATCTCATTAGCTTAAGTAAGGAAACATGAAAGTCATGGTGTTTTTGTGGCATTAAAATTTATAGTTGCATTTTGCCTACTTTATATTAAAAATACAAAATATGAAAATATTTTCTTCCTTTTGTGATGCTCTGTAGAGTAGATGAAGTGCATGAAAGGTATTTGGTGTGATGAGATTTGTTCAGTGTTGACAGTGACTATAAGAAAGTGGTTTTTTGTGGTTTGTTTTTTTTGTGTTTGTTTTCCACATCCCTCTCTTGTGATCTTTGTGCCTGTGACACCAGCATAGTTTGTGCTATACCGTGAAAGAACTGAAATGACATTGGTCAAATGTAAGGATACTGTTACACTGTCTGATACCAATGTTTTTTGCTTATGGCTGTCTGGTCTTTCTAAGTCTGTTCTCCCATGCCTGTTTGTTGCCTAGCACTGATCTGCTCATCTGCTGCCACAGTACCTTTGGCATGGGGTTGTCACTAACGGATAGGGTAATGGAGTAGGACTCACTTCCTCAGACAGCTGGGACTCTCTGCGTGGCCGCTGAGTCACAATCATCCTCATCTGCCTCAGTATTCATGGAGCTATTCCATGCAAGCCCATCATATCATAGAATGGCTTAGTTTGGAAGGGACATTAAAGGCCATTTAATTCTAATCCCCTGCCATGGGCGGGGTTGCCACCAACTAGATGGCAACCTGGATCCCGTCCATTCGGGCCTTGAAAACCTCCAGGGATGGGAAATCCACAGCTTCTCTGGGCAGCCTGTGCCAGTGCCTCGCCACTGAGTAAATAATTTTTTCCTAATATCTAACCTAATTCTCCTGTTTTTCAATTTAAAGCCATTTTCCTTGTCACATCGCTATCAGACCATGTAAGAAGTCAGTCTCCCTCCTGTTTGTAAGCTTCCTTCCAGTACTGGAAAGCTGCAGTGAAGTGTCCCTGGAGCCTTTTCTGCTCCAAGTGAAATAATCCTAAGTCCCTTTTCTCTTTTCCTCATAGGAGAGCTGCTGAGCCCGCCGATTATCTTCATAGCCCAGGATACTGTTAGTCTTCTGGAGTGCAGGCATGCACTGGTGCCTCACGTTCGGCTTTTCATCCACCATGCCAAGTCCTTCTTTGCAGGGCTGCTCTCAGTGAATTTTTCCTATCTGTAAACATATTGCCCCAATCCAAATGCAACACCTTGCACTTGGTTGTGTTGAAACTGATTATGTTAATACAGAACTACTTTTCATGCCTGTCCAGGTCCCTCTGGATGGCATCTCTTCCTTCTGTTGTATCAACTGCACCACTCTGCTTGGTGTCATCTGCAAATTATCTTCCTTGGGGAAAAAATGAAGAATAAGGGGATTCCTTAGTGGAAAGGCTACATCTTGCCAGATTTTTCAGATCCTTTTAATCATGAGTATTAAAGCTAGGTAAAAAGTACTTTGGGACATGTTGTTCCATTTATTTTTTAAGACTGTTCTCCATAGAAGTCCCCAGAGAGTTCATTTTAAAACAGACAGCACAATGTGGGCCACTGTAATACTATTTTCATTGTAAAATATTATGTCCTAGGGCAGATTTACCACAAATGGAGCAATCGTGTTGTCCTATAAAAGATGTGTTTTTGCAACTTTTGGTATATGTAAAAAATATGCATAACTCTCTCCAGTCTGCCAAATAAGCAAAGCTTGCTATTTTCAGTAAAGTATTTTTTTGGCTTTTGGAATACTTAAAGACTGTTACTAGCATTAACTGCTTTACTATTCAAAGTAATGTTGTATTTGCACAATTATAAACATCGGTAACTGGAATATTATCTGGAATTACAATTAGAAAGAAGATTTTTGGATATCCACTTAAACTTTCCTAGCAGGAGTATAATAAATATTTTGTTAGCTATCAAAATGTCAGGAAATAGCATCAATATGTATAGATTTTAATGACATAAAATAATTGAATATTATATAGATTTCACAGCAGAGATACTAACACTGATCAGCTCTGAATCAGAGAGATGGCTTATCTATTGTCTATTTGTTGTATGAAATTTCACCTCATAATTCATTAATTGATACTGTTGCAAGAGATCTGCTGACAGTATTGGTGAATCTTGCTGTTTAAAAAGCTAGATAAATTTCATTACTAAATAGTGGAGAAATATGCAAAATTAAATTATTTTTGTCAGAATATTCTGGAAAAAAAATGCTTACCTATATATTTAAAGGCATCTATACAGAAATATATCTATTCAGAATTCTGAACATTCTTATAGGAAGGTTCCTTCAATATTAGGAAAGTGTAGTGGAACTGTTCAGTATTGTTATCCTGGAGAAAAATGAAAATAGGAGCAAAATTATATGATGTATTGTTAAGAAAAGGATACTTTTGCAGTGGATTTCAAAGGTATCCTAATTCTTTGTTTTTCTTTGAGGATGCCAAAATAAATAACTTTCTTATTTTAGCTGTGCCAATTTAAGAAACATAAACTGAATCTAGTTATGAAATTGATGCCTGGGAACCTTTCGTACTCATAAAAATTAGAATTCTGTAACAATCTCTTGAATAATAATTTGTTTTGCATATTTGAGAAGGCTGCGGCTTGAGAGAGGCTAAATGCAGGAAATTCTCACTTGCTTCTGGAAGCAGGCAATTCAGCATCTTGCAGCTTTATATTCCAAGTAGCAGTAGTTTTCATGTACTTATTTTTTTTTTTTCACTCTGGTTGAGGTATATACCTGAGAGAAAAGACAACACAGTTAAGACTTGACTATGTGGTATGTGCTGGATTTGAACTATGCAGCACGTTGCTCAGATTCTCCGTCTTCCTTGTATTTAGGATGTTTTTACTGGGACAAATAGGTTGGTGTGTTAGGAGCTTTTCTGGTCTTTTGGTTGTAGGCTCAGGCACATTTTCTCAGCATTATTTTGGAAAGTGCTTGGGCTTGGGTTTAGCTCAGCTCTGTGGAGGAGGAATGGAGCTGCTGAAAAGCAGTGGAAGCTGTGACAATTTCCAACCAGGTCCCCAGCAGGGATGACTGGAAAAACAGGGCCCTGGGGCAAGCCACAGCACACAAACTCAACTGATTGATTTGCAGCCACAGGTGTCCAGAATGGTGTGGTTATTGGACACATGTAGTTAAATCTGTAAGTGGTAACATTTCTTCAGCAATACTGTGAACTACTTGTTTTAATTAGTGGAGTATTATGTAAAGTTAGTTCGTGACAGACAGAATGTTAATTAAAATTCTGTGATTTGGATAATTAGAAACGTAATCATATTCAATGTAGAGCTTTATTCTAATATATTGTATACTTTCGTAGACGTTTAGACTTAAATTTACTGGTTCAAACTTAGAAGGACAGGGAAAAATAAAGCTGTTAAGGAGTAGGATTGTTTTATTGACGTACGTAAATTAGCACTATTCATGTATTTAAATATATTCAGTTACAGATCTCAGTTCGGTTCCTGATTTCTCTCCACAACTCCTGTGTGATAGTGAGCAAATTATGAGAAGAAATGTTTCAGTGTGTCTTTTGAATTTAAAATGCAGTGATTAATGCCAGCTGAGATCTATCCACTTTTTAAAATTCAATGCTCGGTCTATATTCTTTTTTAGGAAATCCTTCATTTGCTTTCTGTAAAATGAGATATGCTTTATTTTCTACACTGTTTAATTATGAGTAAGCAGGACTGTCCCTTGTGTATGTAGTACTGTCAGTGCTGTAGTCTATCTTATCTCAGTTTGTGCTTTTATAATATAAGCTCATAATGAAAACATAATTAGTAGTTACTAAACGTTTCTCATCTCTTTCATTCATCAAACCTGCTCGTAAAAGAATAAGCAGAAAATCAAAGTGTACTTAGGGAGCACTAAACATAAGAGGTCAGGTACTGTTCTTTGGGTTAGAAAAGCAGCATAGTGTCTGGGCTTTGTAGCTCTTGTTGCTCAGTTGAGCTCAGATCAGGGGTTTCTGTCTTCACACTCCAAGCAGGTAAGTCCTAATACTGAGCGTAGTATCTGTCATTTTGAACCATAGATTCATGTGGGTTTATGTGACCTGTTATGGATAACCATTCTTTGTGATTCTTTTTTCTTGCAGCTGGTAGCAACCCTTTTTCTCAGGCAAAAGAGCACTCAGTGTGCCTCAGATGATCTATTTTATTGACTTAGTATATTGCAAGTATCAGCAAGAGGAATGAATTCATCATAAAAGCTTGTTGAGTACAGCAAAAACACTTCTGTGCATGTTCACTGAAACTTACAGACATGTTCACTGTAGGTGTGTTTTATCTTTTTTGAGTATGGAGGTGTATAAAGCTTTAGCTGATCTTCAGTGAATATTCTTAGGAGATATCACTAAATGTCTCAATATCATCAGGAAATGTAACTTTAACTTCTAAAATATAATCTTTGTAAAAAGAGTTCCTCAGGGAACATGTTTAAGTAACAAATTGCAGATTTTCTTTTTTTAAAATTTCGTAAGTTATACCAAAATAGAATGACTTTAGTCAACTCAATGACTTATGGTTCACATAGATCTGGTGTTCTTGCGATATGAAAAGAGCGTAAGTGGAGCAATCTTTTTTTTAGATTTGTACTGCATGTAGAAGAACTTAGTTATGCGTATTTCAGTACCAAATAAATAAAAGAAGTGCCTCACAAATTGAAAATCATTTAACAAAGTTAAACAGTGCTATTTCTATTAACATAGCAGTTCTTAAAAAACGCACATTCTGAAACTGATGAAAGGTAGGTTTTACATGCATGGCTAATTGGGTAAGGCTAAATCCTATGCCTATTGGTAAGTGTAGGTCCCCCAGAACTTCTGTAAATTTCCTCATTTAAAGACTTTTTGGATCAGTTCTTAACATTAAGAAAAAGATTCATAATCCCTAAAATATCTGCCTATTTATTAAAAACAAAAAGTTTTCATATGCGCATTTCTCATACAGTCTTCTCACAAAGCAGCCAGGCAACCAGATCGTTAGTAGGACTTCCTCTCTCTGTGGAGAAGGAAGTACTACAGTGGTTACAGACTGACCTATACAATCTTACTGTATAGGATAAAAATGTTGAAAAACAATGAAAAAAATAATATGTGACTAAACAGTTCTGTAACGGTTCAGAAGTAATAAAATATTTTTCCATTGTCTTCTCTTAGTAACATGAAGCTCAACATAGACCTGGTAGATAATTTGGACAATGTGGAAATTATGTAGCGACAATATTTTAATGTTTAAAACAATGCTTGTAACTGTCTTAGGCACATTTGAAGGCATACAAAACTGTCTCAAATAGATTTAAAAAAAAATCAAAAGCATTTATGCTGATAACTAAAAAAGTTAATTTGTAGGATTTTTAAGTTTGCATAAAAGAAGCAATCTAAAAGGACTAGAACTTTTGTAAAGAAAAGTTTTTAAAGTCTTTAAACTGAGATAGGTGTTACAGTTCCTCCTATGGAGGGAGCTTATTATTTAATGTTGCTGTGTAAAAATTAGTTGTGAAAGAATACTTTCTACTTAACTGAAATCTAACAGTGTGATTCTGTGAATAAGAAGGTTCAATCATATACTACTGTTTTTATGAAAGTATGATTAATTCCTGTCTCAAATGTATGATATCACATTGCAAAGGAATTCTCCCCTAATAGTTTGAAGTCTTTTTACCAGTTCTTAAAGTTCAGTGTTTGTTAAGACATTTCTTGAAAGTGATCATTACCTGAATTTATTTAGTTTCCATGAACTGAAGCGTGAGGTTGCCAGGTTCTGAGTCAGCAAGATTTCAGTGTTGTGGCATTTATTTACTTCTATTGTCTGTTTTGCTGACTTGTAATGCATCAGGTGTGCGGTGTGTGCAACCCAGTACTTCATTTATGAAACTTAACAAGGCAAAACAGATTGCAGTGAAAGCAGGCAAACTATGGTACGTTGTGCTAGTGAAAAAGATGCTGGTTTACAGTCATTTGTAATTACTGCTGCTGCTAAAAAAAAAAAATAATAATAAGAATATACTTTTAATGGGGGTAGTAAATAAGTGATTACTATTACAAAAGAAGAGGTACTGTTTCTGTCTGGTATCTCTGTTCTGTGTGGGAGTAGAGTCCAGAAGAGCAATTGTTGAGTTATGTGCTTATTCCGTTTACAGAATGGAACAATGAAGTGTTACAAAGTTGCTATCCATTTTATTACACTTTTTTGTTTTGGAGCCCATGAGGAATTCTTTAATAATTTATGCAGAGAAACAGTGAAACATTTTTTATTTCTTCTGCTGTGTTGTGTTTATTCTGGTTTCCTTATAATTTCTTTGATTTCTGGCTATTTAATTACTTAGTCACTATTTTCTAATATGCGAGCCTTTGTGATAAACAGCTTTAAAATGTTGTCGGAATGGGCAAGTTTCCCCTTTAGTTTTCCCCAATTTGTCTTTTATCTTTAAAATATGAGATATATAAATTTTTTGTGTTGCTTTTTAAAGCTGTGGGGAGAAAGGGATTTCATAGAAAATGACGGTTTTCAGATTACTTTGTTTATGATTCAGAGAGATAGGCAGATCACTTACAGCTTATGACAAATAACAATAGCAGAAAGACAGCCTTCACTGGAAGATGTCTGGTGCTTTAAAAGGTGTTCTGGTATGTTCAACGTGTAGACGAATTGGGATTATTTAATACTGCTTTGCTTCTGACTACAGTTAGTGGATAACATTAAAACTGTTTTGGCTTAAATCCTATGTATTCCTTGAGTGAGCCCAGCAGAACTGTGGAGCATAAAGGAAACAGAAGTATCAGCAGACAGCAAGGTCTGAGGAAATGACACCAGATTTCCAGCTCTAGCAGGATAGAGTGAGTTCAGGTTTGCCTCTAACAATTACGTATATATCTCTATGTGTGCATGGGAAATAATCCACTGCAGTATCAAAAGAATTTTGTGCAAACTTGCATACAGTGTAAACAAGCTGTTATAGAGTTTAGTAGTTATACTGGTGAAAAAGAACTGGAAGATGGCAAAACTAGATATTTAGAAGCTCATTATGGCAGGTTATGCTGTAGTCTCAGGATGCAATAGGATTCTGACTACCCTCTTCCCTCAAACTAGAATTTGAGTGTAATTAAGTAATTAATTAATCAATCCAGGTAATTGATCTTAACCTGTACTTAGCTTGGAACTTCCCATATGTCTTTGCAGTCTTGAAGATGTGGTTGTCTGAAATCTTCATGCATTACATTTTACTTCTGTCTATCAATTCTCTGTTTATCTTATCTTTAAATAATCATACTTACAATAGCAATAATGTTAGTAACAAAGATTTTGTGAAGGCATAAGCTCTGTCTGAGAATAATTAATTGCAACTCTCAAAAAGAGAAAATTAGCTAGAAGAGGAAGAACATCCTGAGAAAACAACTAGAAAAAACAGATGCGGAGTCTTTTTCAAGAGGAGGAATGTTTAAAAATTTCAATAATGTGTGCTGCAAAATATCCTCAAGGAAAAGAGAGGAGATTATCAAACTTTTTTTTCCTCTTTAAGGTGAGGAAAACGCAGGAAAACAGAAGTAAAATTTCACACTGAAATCTGAACATCATTGGAAAAGAATACATATCTAGGTTGCATAAAAGCGCAGCTTTTTACTATCATCATTTAAAAGCACAAATGCTAATTCTCACAGATATTTAAAAGATTTCATGTGACGTTCTTCATCCATGCCTCTGGTGGCAGTGTGGACATAAAATCAACACAGGTGGTAGGAACACACAAGTGGCCTTGATAACAGAGTCTTCCCAACCTGGACATTAGTGGAGTTGATTTTGAAGAAATCAGAAGCTGAAGAAGAACAAGGAATAGTAGTTGGAGATACTGCTGCCATTACAGAATTTCCTTTGTCTGCAGATGTACATTCCTGTATGCAAGATCCCTCCCACTTTTGAAATCCCATTTTATTTTCCACTGTTACTGAACTTTTTAATAGCAGTACTAATTAAATGAATATGAAACCCTTTGTAGTTGTCTAGAGGACTGCACACTGTCCCAGTAAACAATGACACAGTGTCGGCTATTCGTGCCCCCATTCTGCAGTAAATTCTGCATGTAATCTCCCTGAGGAAAAAAAAAATCAGCTAGCAAAAAAAAAAATTAATGTCTGCAACAAAATCCATCCACATGCCTGCTAACTTGTTCTCCATTCTCTGCAGAATTTCTCTTCAACAGATTTCTTGTTGAAGATTAAATCAAGTTCATATTCTTATGTATATTTAGGAGCTATTCAAGTGCCCAATTCTCAGCTTGTTTTAAAACTGCATAAAACTTTGGAAGGAGGACAGCAGTTAACAAATCTTTTCCTTGAGCAGAATGGTACAGTTGCATCACAAGACTAAAGTATATCTCTTCAAAGGCTTATTTCTGAGCACAAAGTAGGAATTTCTGCCCCAGGAAATCAAGGATCATCAGAAATCTCCCCCAGTTGGAAATTACACTTTTCAGCTTTGCGTTCCTTTGGTGTAATGACCCCTGGTGTGCATAAATTGGAGAGATTAATTAAACCAAACAGTTACACAGAAAACCCTGTTGCTGATGGGTAACAGAAATTAATTATTGTGTTGAATTTACAGTTCATCCCATGAGAAGCAATGGAAAGAAAGGGCAACAACACATGACAGATATTAGTTAAATTGCTGAACACTGCTAAAGTGGGCTTGCATATTTGTGGTGCTGGTTGTGGGAGATGAATGCAGGATTCCTTCCAAAATGTGAACTTCTAAAATTGAGTTCCATAGGAAAGGTGGCAAATGCCCGGTTTGGAAGGAAGAGGTTTCCCCTAAGGCATTTATTCTGTGATGTTCAAAACTTTGGAGGAGTTTTTTTGTGGATAAAAGAAATAGTGTGCAGCATTGAAGGAGTTGGGAATAATTCTCTTGACAGTCGTTTACCCAGTGGACAACTGAACATTATGAGTGAGAATTTTCTGCATATTGCATAATTACACCTATTGAATCATGGGCTTTTTGTCACAGATTACATTGCTTGATTTATGAAAGAAAATTAGTCATGATTCTTAGTTATTTATTCTTATTTTAAAAAGAATTTCACTCTGAAATTAACAGTTCTGGAACTCATTGATTTCAAAATATTAACAGCCTTCTAGAGGTATTTCTGTCTAAACAGGTTTTCACCGCTTTTTGTGGAGTCAGTTTTATGTTTGTCTCTTACTATCACCTATTTTCAATATTTTTATAATCTTAGAATAGAATCATTAAGGTTGGAAAAGACCTTTTAACATCACCTAGTCCAAACATCAACCTACCATCATATTGCCCACTAAACCGTGTCCCTAAGTACCACATCTACATGTTTCTTGAGCACCTCCAGGAACGACGACTCCATCACCTCTCTGGGCAGGAGGCACAGCAGGCATTAATTTTGGAGCAGCCTTCTTACTTTTCCAGAGACATGGATAACTTCTTCAAAGTGGAAAAATAATTATCAATTACTTATGAAAGCAAAATCTGATACGGTGTGACCGTTTGGTCCCAGTGAATATGACACCAAACGTTAATGTGCCTATGGAGAAATCTGCTAGACACAGATGTAAAATGGTGAGAAGGATGACTAATTCCTCACATTTCCTGCATTTGCTTTTAAAAATTTGTTTTCTGAGACCTGTATTTGAGAATTTTTTACCATTGGGAATAGCTGCATTACTATCAGAGAGGATTTTTAGTTTATATGCTATTTGCACTTTAAGTATAAGATAAATTCCAAACTGAAAAGGTGTCAGTGGATTTTTTTTTTACTTATTATTTTTTACTTATTCAGTTACATTATTTACTGGAAGAATGGCCTTTAAAAATCTACCGCACCACAGAACATAAACACTCTGGCATTTTCTTATTCTAGCTTTCTGCTTGTATTTCTTTTATTTCCGTGTTTCTTTTAGTGAAGGAAGTGTTGTGTTTAGTGTAGCAATTTGGAAATAAAAGTCTAGAAAGAGCTGGAAATATTTGAGATCTATCTGAAAGTAAAATAAAATAAAATAAAAAAATTAAAGTAGTCTCAGTGTGAAATTAAGGTGCTTGAAGACCAAAGTAAAAAAGATAATTTAAAAAAAGAAAAAGTCTGTTTAAAATGTAAGTAAATATATTTAAAGTGGTGCCATTGTCTAGACTTCTGATCACTTTTGACTGATGTACAGTTTTTGTTGCTAATATTTCTCATTTTCTTAGAAGCCTGTGTTAGTGAAATGTTTTCTCAAATATTCAGTTTCTTGGCTTATCATATTATAGTGTTTTTAGTTTAGTTTTTTTTATGCTGCATGTATTCCCTGTGTTTACGGACATACTTCATATAAATAATTTGAGGAAGAAAATTTGAATAATCACTTCTCTCTGGAATACAGCCCTCATATTTGTATTAAAATTTAAATGAGTGTTTTTACATATCCCAAACTAGTACACCTGAAGATAAAGTAGTTGGGAAAACATACACACATTAGGGCTGTGTTCAGGTTGCTCCTGTAGAGGGACATCTATTCAACAACCTTTCACCAATTTCAGTGTATCAGTGTTTAATGTTGATGTACTTGAGGTATGATAATACACATCAGTAAATGTTGTTTACCAAGTTAAGAATGTCTACTAGTAAAATGATTTTAATACTTCTGAATGCTGAATACCCCAGAAAGACAAGATAGTGTTATGTGAAATGTACACGTTATGTTTTTGTAGGAAGATATATTTTGCCATTAAGGCTCTTTTTCATTCATGCAATTAATCCAGCAACAGTTAGAAACAGTCATAATATTTCTGTGATTGAAAGTGATGATAAAACCAGAATTGCTTCTGGGCATTTTCTTCCTCCTTAAGCTGTTCAGGACTAAGCTTCAATTGCATCTATTTGGAATGTTATTGAATTCTAAGGACAAGATTTTCTATGAAGGATAAAATGAATTGCAGGAATACTTTTACTAATTGTCTGGTATATTCATAAATAGTTTCTGCATTTTTTATGAAATTAATTTGTTTTTGGCTTTGTGCTGGTTTTTTGTTGTGTTTTAATGTTCAGTTGTGTTGGCAGTTGCAACCATAGTGAAGAGAATGTTCTGGTGCTCAGTATCAAAAGTTGTCATTCAGCAGTGAGGAAACACTATGTGCTTTGATCTCAACACTTTACTGTGATCTCAACACTTTACTGGATTAGAAAGAGTGCATCGCAATCCCTTATGTATTAATACCATGTAGGACTTGAAATACAATCCTGAGAATATATTTCATACAGGAAGGCAGAGTTACTTTTTACAAGTGTTCATTAAAAATATACTTTTCCATTGTTTATCAAGCCCACAAATGGCACTGTTTTGAGTGGACAGATGCTTTGGTTTGTCTCTTATTTATAAAAGAAAAAAAAAAGCTTTTTTGATCTTGTTTCATGAGTTAATACAGAATACTTTTTCGTGTGTGTGTGTACATCTGTGTGTGTGTGTGAGCATGTGGTATCTGACACGTAAAAGTTCTCCTTTGGGAAAAGGTGTGAACACTTAAATCTCAGGACCCAGCTAACTATGGGGAAGGTATTTACGCAATTGAAGGGAATTTTAAGTATGTTCTGTATAGAAAAGTTTTTGAAAAGCGTAATTGCTTCAGTCTCTACAGCAGCTAAAGTACAAAATGTTCTGTGTTGTTTATTCATGATATTCAGTCAAAAATCAGTAATCAATCATATGGAGAGCTATAGTTTCCCGTAAAGCCTAGAAGGAAACTTTTCTCCTTAGGGTTCGTGTTCTTTCTCACTCCTCCACCTTCCTAATAAAAAAAATAAAGAGATTAAAATGGGATTTTCATGGTAGGCTAAATGAATAAGTCTTTTTATAGCTTTGTTTCCCATGTAGAGGGAGGGATAATCTGAGTCAGTAATTTAAAGGAAAGTGGGGGGGAAGAGGATTTTGAAGGTCCTGTTCAGCTATAGAATAGAAGATGCTTATTTACGATCATTCACTTTGCCTTTGCATCCCCTCTTTGCATTAGTCTTAACCCCCGTTATGAAGTAACTGCAAATTACTGATAAAATTGTATGTGAGATGTAGATTGTAGAAGAACTGGTAGGAGTAAAAAAAAAAAAAAAAAAAAAAAAAAGGCTAGGTAATTCCAAAGGCTGGTTTCTTGGTTTTCTCAGTTTTCCTTTTTATGTTTAACATAGAAAACGTTCATAGGGTGTGTGTTAAGAAGTTTCGTGCTTTCTGTCAGGGCAGTAAGGATGAACCCAGAAGACCATTCAGGAGGGATTTGAATTTAGAATCATAGAATTATATAGGTTGTAAAAGACCATCAAGATCATCAGTTTAGGCATCAGAGTGACTTGCTGAATCTCAGTGCTAAAACATCTCTCTTAGTGCCACATCCACGTTTCTTAAATTCCTCCAAGGGATGGGAAGTACACCAGTTCCCTGGTCAGCCCTTTCCAATACTTGGCCCCCCTCTCAATGAAGAAATTCTTCCTAAACCTCCCCGGAGCTTTGTGGTCAGAGAGGAGATATAATCCCTGGCAAGGTCACCTGATGTGATCTTCTTTGCAAGCTCTCCCCTGCTGCTGAGCTGGACTGCTCATCTCACCATAACGCTCAGGTGCCAGAAGTTACATCTCCTCTCTGATCGCAAAGCCCCCTGGGTTATGTAGTTCTTCTCTTCCAGACAGGTGTCTGGAACTGGAGCGTTAACACTTTAACTCCCAGTGTACTACATGATGATATGATGTGGAATACCGATAACCAAAAATCATAAAACCATGACAACCAACCATTATTATTTTCTTTTCTCTTAAATAAAAGGACTGAGGCTCTCAAGACAGAATGTTAAGCTTTTCTGATTGTACATCACTTTCACCTTTTGTAGTTATTACCCTTTTTGTGACACTGAGTATAATCCACCAATATTTGAGTGCTGATGAGCTTTCCTCTTGGCCAATTTTCTCCTTATTCATATTGTGGTTTTTTTTTTTTCATCCCAATCTCAACGATTCTATTAGTTTTTTACTCTTTTTTACTCCTTTGTTTTTTTTTGGTCTCTATATCTGTCGTCTTCTAACTTATCCTTACATTTTATTCCAAATTGAGGAATTGAAGATCACAGAAATTTCTTCTGATTTAAACTTTAAAAAGACAAAGAAGCTGCCAAATAGGTTGTACACATCTGATACTGTGTTCAGGTGATGTTACTTTCTAGTAATATGAGTGTATGTACCCAAGTCACTCACCAAGAAGAGCCTGAAAGCAATGAAAGTATGCTTAGAGACTAAGATGTCTTTCTTCCTGAATTTCTTTGTCTAAGTATATTATATCCCTCATTTATGTATGAGACAGGGAAGGGGGAAAAAGTGTTGTGCGTCACTGAGTAATGGGGTATTTTGTTTTGCATATGTTTCTGTTCCTAGCTACTCTACTTTTTATTTTGATTTTTTTTCCCTTTGCCACCTCAAGCTAAAAAACTTGCTCATTTTTTCTCTCCCAGCTGTTACTTTTTCTTAGAAACTGTTATTATGTCAGTGTCTTCTGTTCTGAATTTTTCCTTTGCTCTTCTTGTAATCTGACCCCTGGAAATTATACCATTGCTAGGCATGTGAAGAGATTCCATTTATGGTCTAAAATTAGCTTTCTAGTCTAAACTTGTCATCTAGGCAACCTCTGTAATCAATGGAGAAAGATAAATACTGCAATAAGCAATTCATCACGTTTTAAGATTATGTTGAAACTGGAGGGATTAATTGATGGTCTAGGTTACCTTTCTCTTTCTGCTGATTAAAGAGAGAGCTCTAGATGACAACCTTGGGTGAGATGCCTGATGGCCAGACAGCTAAAATTAGATGAGAAGTATCCTCCTATCTGTTGTGCAAGGAGCGATGTTGGTAATGCGTTGCCTTTGTAATGTCTGCTGTAGAGTGGTTAAAACTGTATAAAACTGAATTGCCAGAATTTGCAACAATGCCAGTTACATTTGATTTTTCACTAGTGTGTTCTGCAGTGTTGTGACAGATCCTAAAAATCAACCCTTTACTATTTTGTTAGAAGAGTTAATATTTAAATAGCTCTTGTTATTTTCCCACCACATTGCTAAATAAAATTATTTTCATTTTGACACTTTGAGATAGAAGGTTTAGAATGTTTTTGATGAAACCACATAGTACTATGCAACAACAGAATAGGATACAAACCTAATTACCTGAGGCCCATTTTAAAATTACAGGGATCTAATTTTACTGATAGATAATGTCGCTTGATATTACTGAAACAGGAGTGTAATCACAGAACGTGTTTGGATGCAATTTAATCAGTATGATAAAATTTGATGGTTAGTGCTGGACATAAGGAATTGAAATTATAAAAATACAGTTCGGAGATGCATATAAGACTAAATATGGATAAACATCATATGGACAAATTTTGTGACAGAGTTGTTATGACAAAATATTTATCAATATTACAATTACTCCTGTGTTAAAACTGATATTTAGACTTCTTATGTTTGACCTTTTACAGTGCTGTAACCTGCTGCTGAACCAACAAATTGGAAACAATTCATAGCATCAAAGACTTCAGACTGATGTCGCCTATCAAGTCTTCAAGCACTGTGAACTGAAACTACAGATCTTGGAGTTCGTGTCACTTGGGTCAAAAGGAATGCTTGTTTGATATTAACGAGGACTATCACTGCCATTATGACGAGCCAGGAGAAGTGGCTTAACCTTAGTCCTGGAGAGTTCTCTCAGCTTCAGAAATATGCAGAATGTAAGTACTTCCTGAAACATATTTTTACATCTTTTTACTTCCCAAATAATAGCTCAGAATTTTGTGCTTAGAGGACAGAATCCTAAACATGAGAAATTAGATTTAAGTGGTAGTTTGTAGGTCCAGAAGGAGTTCAGCTAGATATATTCAGGAGTATTTCATAATTTTTTTTTTGTATGATAGATAATATTTTTGTAAACAAAGAAAATATCTTTAGGTTTAGGAATATTGTTGATTTATTACTAAAGGAAATATTTCTATACCAAGTATAAAAACTGTAAGTAAAATTAAGATTGATTTTTTTTTTTTCCTGCTTGTGGCAACATGACGTTTACTTAATTGTATCAGTGTAGTAATCTAACAGAATAACCATAAAATCATTGCTTTTCTAGAAGAGCTATTAATATCAGGATAAAGTGATTGATAAAATTGGATGGATTTTTTGTGTTCAGATTTGTGTTTACATATGAAATAAAGATGTGGTGGCTTTGAACTTTACTGTTTCAACCTTCCTTTGGCTGTCTGGAATAGGAAGGTGCTAGTTGTATGAAACTCTGATTTCTCTTTGCATAAATAGTTAAATGTCTGAGACAATTAGGGTAAAAATGCTAATTGTATATAAGGGTTGATATATAATTCCAAGAGAATACAATGAGATATGGGCCAACTTTTGTATCTGTGATCTATCCAATTAAATTCTCTTAAACACCTGAATAACAGTATCTTTAAATGTATAACTAAGACTTACAAATGTTTACAAATGAATTACAAAATAAGTTGGGTTTAGCATTTTTGAAGTGGTTACATTTTTATCTAACATTCAGAGGTATGAAATATTGTGACAATGGATATCTTTACTTATTACTGTATAGAAATTAAACTGTATGTGACTTTATGAAGTTTGAATATATAATTGCTTTGATACTCCATTATTTCTTTGAGCATGGGAAGAGTGAAATAAATACTATCAAATTCCTGGGTCTGGCTGGCTTGATGAAGTTTGATGTACCTTGATGTATTTATTTAAAAAAAAAAACCTACAAAACCAACTAGACAACAAAACACTGCACACTTCTCTTCAGCATGTGTTACTAGTGGGTGTCCTTTCAGTATCTTTTCATAATACAGGACTGCAGGTTGCATAACCATAATATAGTTCTGTATCAAGAGTATCAGCTCTTCTGTATTTGTACTGCTAGTTACAGATGGTGAAACCAATTGTTAAGGAATTGGTGATAATTCATACTTTAGTGTGAAGCTGAGCGATTTTGTGACTTACTGTTTATTAAAAGTTTTAAAAGAAATGGGAAGACTAGATGAGGCTTCTAGTTTTTGAAATAAAATACCCCATAGTACCAAAAAAAAGCTTTGGAGTCGCTTGCAGAAATGAGTGATTATCTGAATGCCAGAAGGTATTATAGGAAGGTTAGACCTCTGGGAGATGTATTGAGACTGGAAAGTCTTGGTTCTGAGTCCTCTGCCTTGCCTTGCTTTGTGCTTAGGAGTAGGTTTCTTTGAAAGATTGTGAAATACAGTAGGGAAGGTACATCAAGGATTCACTTTTCATTCACCTGCTGATAATTGGTATTGTCATTTGATTCTCATTCGCTCAGCCTTTCATTTAGTTTGGTGTATGTGCCTTACTTTATAAACCTTAACTTGAATTACATGATATTAACATTGAAAGTTTTAGGCATATATACTTAAATTTACAAAATATAGTCTATCAAATGCCTGTCACCTGAGATGTCAGTCACTTTTGGGTCATATTGTTAGTGGCAGACAATCACATCTACTTAATGAGGTCACTAGAACCAGAGTTACTTTTGTACAACTAACTGAATAGAATTATTCTCTTAAGTTTACTGTAAAAAAAATCCAATATATGTTTTAAATCTCTGAGATCAATGTATGTATATATATGATGATAAGACACATCATAAGACTGAAGTAAATTAGAGTTTTTCTGATATCTATATTAGTGTACATGCATTTTGGCGTGCAAATAAAAAGTAATAATTCTGAATGATAAGGACTAAATTAAAAGAAAACATGAAGAGATACTTAAGCAAACTATTGGAGAGGAGCATGTTAGACGAGACTGCATCAAAATAGGGGTAGCCAGCAGGATAAGGGAGGTAACTGTAATCCTCTGCTCAGCTTTCATGAGGGCCCATCTGCAGTATTGCATTTAGATCTGGGGACCTCGACACAAGAAGGATGTTGAAGCAGGTCCAGAGAATGGCCACAAGGATAATCAAAGGGCTGGAGCATCTCTCCTGTGAAGGCGGAGGGAGCTGGACTTGTTCATCCTGGAGGGGAGAGGACTCCAGGGTGACCTCATTGCAGCCTTCCAATACTTAAAAAGAGCTTATAAGTAAGATGGAGACAACTTTTTATGTGATCTAATAGTGATAGGACAAGGGGAATGGCTTTAAACTAAAAGAGGGGAGATTAGGTTAGATATTAGGAAGGACATAATTTACTCAGAGATTGGTGGGGCACTATCACAGGCTGCCCAGAGAAGTTCTGGATATCCCATCCCTGGAAGTGTTTAAGGCCAAGTTGTATGGGGCCATGGGTAAGCCCCCATGATGGGGGAAGCAACTAGATGATTGTTAAGGTTCATTCCAATCCAAACCATTCCATGATTTGATGGTTAGCCAGAGTTAGAATTCAGAATTTACAATTAATACCTCTGTACTATGTTGTTGTGATTGAATATGAAATGTTGGTACTAGGTGGGTGATTAACAGCATCTACTATAATTGATTCAAGACAATTACCTTAAATAGGTGAGTCCAAAGAGAGTGCAAGCTCAAGTGCCTTATACTTATCAGTAGGAAGCTTTAAGCACAGAATATATTTTGTTATTATTTATTTGGAACGTATGTAAGTTTGGTTAAAAATATTTTCTTGCTTATTTACAGGGAGGAGTCAATATTCTGCATTGTATGTGCCTATTCACCCATAAAGTATTCTTCCTAAAATGAGTTTGCCTGTGTTCTGCATGTTAGCAGTATTGGTATAATTATTCGTACAGTTACTAATGTATTAGTTAGCTATTAGTACAGTTTGTCTTCCAGTTCGTTCTTCTTGTGTGAAATTCACGATAGGCTTTCTTCTACTTCTGTATGCAGATAATCTCCTTGATGTCTTATGAAAAAGTTCCTGCCACATCTTATTATATGTAGTATGATTATCAGCTTTATATAAGTTTATTGCCTGTTGAACACAAACCCTGAATTTAAAATATCTTTCCTGATACATACCAGCTTTTTTGAGTATCCATAAATGTAACTGAACAGCAGAGGAGAGTATGGATTCTTTACCACTTGGCTCTGGTGAGAGAACATTCTATACTTTCTCTCTAAACAACACTTGGAACTTGGCAGTGTGTAAACATCTTCTAGTTAGTCAACATCTTCACAACAAACTAATTTACTGTAATTATGATTAAGTGATATAATGTCCTGTTAAAGGACGATATTTCCACAATCCGAGGAATATCTGTCTATAATTTCATTTTACAGAATTATTTTTCAGCTCAAGCTGAGTCAACTTTATATTTGCAGTATAAGACCTTTCTTCAAGTAAGAATTGGGAAGTTCAAGCGAGTTTTTGGAATGGCTTAAATATTACTTTAAAATGTAGAAAAATGTCTTTGTAGAATTCAAAGAGCCTACTAATTAATACTTGGCACTTTGCAATTAGTTTGCATGTGTGTGGGTTGTTAGTGTTGTTTTTTTTTTGTGAATATTTTTTTAAGAATAATTATTTCCAGTGACAGTTACTCTTCTCTACTGTTCTGAAGAACAGTAGGTCTTTACTTAGTTTTCTCAGAAGAGAAAATGAGAACTGAGATAACTGGGATGCCCATTATGTAGTAATAATGTTGCCTACACCAAATACATATACTAATGCAAATACATGTACTAAGAAGATATATATATTTTTTCCTTTAGATTTCATGATCAGGTTTACTTATGGGAAAGAAGGTGAAAAGATGTAGGGTATTTTTGCATAAAAATCTCACTTAAAGTATATAGGATAAGGTAGATATGGGATTAGATGTTTAATGCAAAGATTTATGAGTCAGGGGTTGTTTCTTCTGAAATATACACTACCAGATATATACACAGTTCTGTACTGCTCCTCCTAGCAGCTTAAATTGTAGGGACATGAGAAAGAAGCCATATAAGTAGTATCACTGTAATTATTATCTATAGGGTAAATTCCATCAGTTTATAGGTTTTTTTTTGTTTGTTTTGTTATTGTATCATCAGTCAAAAGAGCTTCAGTAAATTCATGTTTGCTATAGTCCAAATTATAGTGATTAAAAATAAAATGAGACTGTTTCAAGATTTAGCTGGGCTTTAGAAGAAAGAAGTCCTTCCTTTAGTAGGCACAGAGAAGCAAAGGAAAAAGCCTCTGAGCTCTGGCAGCACATATACTCCAGGGAAATAGCTTTGTTTTTTTTGTAGTCCTTTTGAATTTGTCAACAAAATGTGCCCTGAGGACCAAGGCTGAAAAAGACTTTTTGCAAAATTTTTGGCAGTTTTTTTTTTTTTTTTTTTTTTTTTTTTTTCTCCCCAGGCTGTTGGAGAAGAACTTTGGCAAACAATCACAGCCTGATTGCTACTGAAATGGCTATGAGAACAGGAACAACATCAACAGCTTCTCCTTTTTGTATACCATCAATTGCTACTGTAGGAACTAAACTGTGCAAGAATATTGTAGGGCAACAGGAGTCAGAACTTGTTGTGAAAAAGATTTCTGAAGAGAAAGACAAAAGCCAACAGAAGTTTCAGTCCAAAGTTAAACTGCCAGAGACTCTTGGGTGGGTTTAATTCTGTGGCCCTCACAGATGGAAAATATTTTCTTTTACAATGGGTATAAATGATAACCTGCAGGGAACTTCATACATGTGGCAGATGGCCACCAGCAGCACTGAAAGCTCTGGGCTATTACCCGGTCCCTCAGATGATCCCATGCTTCTGGCACTGCATTAGCTTCTGCTAATCATAATGAGGGACTAGGCCACACCAGAGAATACAGATTGCTGACAGCAACTATTTTTTATTGTTTTTAAAGGGAAGAGAAAAAATTGCTAGTGATTACTGAGAATATTTTTACCCCTTGTACTAGGTTTTAGGGGTATGAACTTTCTGCCGCTGTTAGTAAAAATGAAGGAAATGAGGTTCTTTTAAGGTTTTCTTGGAGAATGTAAGATTGTAGTGGTCCCAGATTGCACAGAGAAAATATTGTAGAAGAAACTGTTTACAAACCCACAATTTGAGCATTTAGAGTCTCTGGCCATGCTTAATGTACGACGAATACGATGCTGTTCCTTCATCAGGTGCACCTGGTTGCCTCACTAGGAGATGCTAATTTACTTGCCAAAAGTGCTGGGCAAGCGTCTCGCACTTCTTGTTAAAGAGTGAAAAGGTGATCCCAAAACCTGGAGGAGATTGTAATGTTTACCCAGTCTCAATGAGGAAAGTAACTTGATACAAATAGGGGAGGAACAACGAATCTTTGTTTTCTCCTTTATTTTTAGGGTAAACAAACTATTTTCTTGATTATGCTACTAAGTCATCAGTGTTTTGTTGAGTTTGAACTGGCTGTTTACATGGCTGATAAGAATGAAGACTGTCAGATCTCTAGCCCTGTCAGTACTAACAGGCTTGTGTTCACTCTTAGAGATGCTGATAGATCCACCATTCTTAATATAGTCAGACTCCCAGGTGCTGGCCTTTGTTGCAGTAGAAGGGAATGGTGCATCAATGACAATTTGTTTCCATTTTCAAGGGTATCTTTGCAAGAAACAAATTGAAACTCTTCCTGTGAAGTCCAAACAAATCCTAGTTCTCAAGTTTCTGTGGAAGTGAAATTCATTGAATGTGGTGACTGGTGGTGGCACAACCTTTCTAGAATCCTGAAATGCAAATGGAGTCAACTCACCTTGCTTTCTGTTTTCTTTGACAAAAATAATGATTTCTTTCTAAAATAGAATCTAAAAAGATAAACGCTGCCTATCTTTAAGGCTCATTATTGCAGCATCAGCTTTTACTGGCTTTAAACACCTGTTGTGGTTATTACAAATGACATACGGTCATAAAGTTACTGAATGTATATTTATACACTGTAAAATGTATGAACATTGATTATGCCTTTGCTGTACTTCCTGTGTTTCTACGTATCTTCTGTATTTATTTTCATTATGGTTTGGTTGTTTCTATGGACATTTGCATGTAAATAGTAAGAATCTTTTGTTTCTTAAAAGTTTGTCTGTTTTTACTGCTTATTTCCTATTACAGAGATTTGGGGGATAATTCATTTGGTTGCTGTAGAAATGGTTCTGATGTCACAAACATAGGATTCTGGTTTACCAAGCTCTGAAAAAATAAAGAGTAGAGAATGAACTAATTATGGAGTCACGTGGCTGAAACTCAGCTCTGAGTAAAAGCGTGTATTTTTAGTTCTTGTGCTGTACAAAAGCGTGAAAAAAGGTATAAATGATTACAATCCATGACTCATCAGGCAGACTGAAAAAGTAGCTTTATGAGAGGGAATAATTCCTCTTGGCTTTTATGGAATTAAAGTACAAAGAACCAGGAGATTGTGGGGCTTCCCTCAGCATTATGCCTTCAAAAAGAAGGGGAGAGCAGCTCATTCACTGAAAAAATCGTACATTATTGTTATTGTTTATGCTGTTCTGTCTTTTACGGATTTCTGATGAAAGAAGTCGAAGCATTCTTCTCTGTTTCTCTTGAAAACAGGAGAAAAGTTGCTATTGATGATTCAAAATGGAAGATAGAATCTTCTATTAAAAAAAAAAAAAAAACAAAACCAACACAACTGGGCTTAGGGCTTCCTAATGGTGTCTCTCAATCTCTCTCCCTGAGCATTTTGCTGGGAATGAAGAGCCCTGGGCTGCATTTCTCTCAGTTGTTTTCTGCTAATTAAAGAAGCAAAATTGAATGTTAAATGTGCTTGTAATTACGTTTTCATTGTTGTTGTTTTTAAGCACTGAAAATATGTTGCATTTTTTTGTGGCCTTGGAAGATTATTATTGAATGTTATGGTGTGCCACTGCATGGTTCTGTATTTGCACTGCAGAATTTAATAGCTTTTTGAGGATATTATTGACTACTGCATTTATTTTTAGAAACCTCAAGTTTAGTGGAGTTTATAATTTATTATTTTATTAAAGCTTGCATGGAAGCAGAATATTATTCAATAAGTGGAATACTGAGGAAGGAACTTGTGATTAAATTCCAATATAACATTTTTTCAGTTTCTGAAAATAAGAATTCTTAATTTTATTTTTGAAATATGATTATAAACAGTTTGCACTCTAAAGGCACTCCAACTAATCGTAGCAGTAATTATCATTATTGATAACAAATTTGTTTTGGAGAGTCTATTTCCTAAAATTTATTAAATGGCCTAGTAATAGATCAGATGTTCTCATGCATGAAGTCATTCTGAATAATATTAAAATGATTCATTAGTTGTTTATTCATTTTAACAGAGGACTGTTAAATAAATACTTCATTTATGCTTGAAAGTCACTCCATTGGGGGGGAAGAGAATCTATCATCCCTATCTGTATCAGAACAGATTATTCACATCACTGCTTTGAACGAAAGAAGACACTGTATAAAATACACAGGTTCCTGTACAATAGAGGTTGAAATGAATGGAAGGAAACAGTGTAAATTTTAGATAGTTGTGGGAGGAGATGGGAGTACTCAGTTTATGTACTGAGTATATGTCTGAGAAGTTCACTGAAGAGAGATCCTTCAGTGCTGAATAGGCACTTAGAGTTGAAGAAATTATTAAATGATACTAGAGATGATGAAAGGGAGTTGAAGAGATGCAATGAAAACAAGTCAGCAGTGAGAAACATGAAAGATCAGAGCAGCCAGAGTGCTAAATTACACAAATTTGATTCTCAAGTACATTACTGTAGTTTCAGGCTAAAGTTTCAAATAGATGGTAACTGTACGACTTCAGCAGCATGAACATAGGACAATTCAGAATTCCTGTGATTATGAAGCCTTGAAGAGGAGAGAGAACTATTGAAAGAGTTGAAAAATCAAGCCACTGAGGGAGATGGGGGAGGACAAAATTTTCAGTCCACCATTTTTGGTAGATCAAATTCTATGGATCTGTGCTATTTATTATTATAGAATTGGATTGAGCTGAGTTAAGGAGAGAAACAAAACAGATCTCAGAATGGAATAATTAGGACAAAATGAAAATAGGCTTTTAAGGACTCAGAATGGTAAAGGGGAGCCAAAACAAAGCTCCGTACCAAAAGCTTGATTTTGGAAGTTTCTTATTCAATGTTTGGGTGTTTGGTCATATAAATGATAATTATTTTTTAATGAAAAACAAAATGTGAGACTGAGAGAAATGACCTAGGACAGGCGGAAGAGAATTCAAGAAGAATGCTAGTGGCTAGCCAAGTTTTATCTTGTAGCAATAATTTAGAATACTCCATACAAGCCTGTTTTCTGTAGAGAGCCCTGTAGAAGTTTTTATAATTATTATTAAAATATGTGAAAATGTGCTCAAGCACTATTATTTTGAATTCTAAAGGTTGACTACCTATTAAGCTAATTTTGGCTAATTTTGGAGAGTGAGTCCAAGTAAGTGCTCGAGCTGGAATTTGAAATGTCACTTGCATTTCTTTTGGGATCCTTTTATATAATAAATCAAAAAATATTATTCAGAATTACTTTAGTACATAAGTTGTAAGTTAATTAGGAATCAGATAATAGGGAAAAGAATTATGACCTATTTGTTTTAATTCTAGAAACATATTTTTATATTTTTCTTCAGACACAGTGGATATTGTCACACTGTTCTTCAAGTCCAAACTCATTTTTTTTTCAGTCTTTCTAAGATGCGATACTTCCAGGATAGTCATGATATCTCCAAACAATATCTGATGTGACCATATATTTTAAAATTATTAGTGCCTTAAGAGGATTCTGGGAGTTTGGTGGATCCATAGTAAGAATGATGATTGTAATTAAATTGTCCCAAATTGTACAAAAGCAATTTTCTGGAGTATTACCTGGTGTAACTATGTTATTAAATTAGAGCACACACTGAATTTTTTTTTTTTTTTTGATTAGGTTTCAATAAATGAGTACCAGAGTAGCACTGGCTTCTAATAGCACTCTAGAGATGAAATGACTACCTGTACAGGAGGACCACTAAGCTGCTGTTCAAATTGCAAGCTCTCCAAGGCAAGCTCTGCCCTTAAGACAAATACTTCGCAGTTCTGTCTACACAGTGGGAGCTTTAGCTGTTAGTTCTACAATTATTTAATTTTGTCACGTCAAAAGTACTTTAAATTTCATTGCTTTATATTTCTTGGTTTTCCTCCCATTAAATCTATTTTTTTTTTTTCTTAGGAGTTTCTTATTTTTCTCCTTTTCCAACCCTGTTTTGTTAGCTACCCAGAAAACCTATGTACTGTCTTGGGCTAACAGAAATAAAGAAATGATCCAATAAATAATCCAGATATCTTTACAGCTTAGCATTCTGTCCCTGGGAGGCGTGCATTTGAAAAGTTTTATAAGAGTTCCAGGCACAAATATGTTAATATGTGTTCAGGGTCTGTTTTAACATTAAAAAGCAGTACTAAATTTTGCGTAATTGAACACAGTGGTTGCCTAACAATCACATCTCCATTTTATTATTTCAGTGGAAACTAGCAATATGGCCTTTGCACTGCAGAAAGTCTTTGATTTGAAGCTGAGTCAGTCAGACTTCCTTGAGTATTGTGTTGCTTTTTTTAAAAAGTTGCACTTTTAACAGCATATGTTAACAAATAAGGAATGTATGCTAGTGCTGTATTTTTGTATATTAAACCTGCAAGTTGATAAATACTTTAGGTTTTGTTCTGGTGGATGTTATTTAGGATATACACGAATGACTATTTTATTTGAGAGGAATGCCCACTTCACATCTTATTTTGAATGCACATAGTGTTGCTCCTTTCCATGTTGCATCCTTTTTTTTTCCCCTCAGAAGTCATGCAGTTCAAGCAGTGATGCACAGTGTCTCAGTTCATATCAGCTTTCTTCCAGTGATAAGTTTGCATTTACTTGCTGCTGGGTGTTGCACAAAGAACAGTGCCAGAGAGTTGGTACATGCACTGTTCTGAGGTGGTGGTGAAGGCAGACACAGTTAGGGTTTTTAATTGTGATTTGTCTTGTTTGTAAAAGCAGTTGAGATTTTTTTTTTTTTAAGTGCTTCTCTTATTCAGACTGCCAATACATCACTATGAACTTGTCTGTAATAGCACTTTAGTGTTTAGGCCGAGCTTCTTACAGACTGCATGCCTCATACAGATCCATATCTCTATATCTTCAAAAATACAGTGGTAATAAAAATAATAAAAAAAGCCACATCACCACAGTTCTCAACTTTAAAGGGTGAGAATCTGCTATCTCTTACAGATTGACAAGCATTTCTGAAGATTTGATTTTTGAATTGTTTTACTAAATACTTGTGCATGTCTGCTCAGTCTTTTCCACAAACACTGTCTCGATGCCCTATTCTTTGACAATTGAATCCTATGTTGTTGTTTTTTTTTTGTAATTTTGTGAGATAAATGAATTATATTCCCAATTTCTCCCACCTGGTTGGTTTTTACAGAAAAAAAAAAAAATAGTTATTCCTGTTTAAAACAAGCAAGAAAACCCATTCATCTCTTTTCAAAGAGGAAAAAGAAACAAAATCCTATTTCAATGCAGATTTTTGTTAATTATGTATTTTTCTTTCCTTAATCAGTTTTTAGTGTTTGTAGTGTTTATGCAGCACATCAGTCTCATCTTAAACTTTCATGAAGCAATACTTCACCGGGAGGGATTCCCACTTCTACTGATCTTTGACTGTCAATAATAGTCTTCCATATAATTAGGAAAGATTGATTTTCTTAACATATATACTTCAAAACTAGATTGTTACTGTTTTTATTTATTTATTCTTACTGTAGATACTTAGTTTAAAATAAAGTTCTAGCAGCTTACAGTGAATAATTTCAGTGATGGAAGGAACTTCTTTAAACTGGGTGCTACACTGTGCCAAATGACCATCTGTTCTTAGCTTTGCAGTTAGCTATCAGAGCTATCTGGGACTTCTTGAACTGATTTTTATGGTTGACATAATATTTATATATTTATTTATTGATGGACTTGGACTAGTGATTCAGATAGTCGTTTTAATGGAATGTGAAAGGTTCTGGTCCATCTCTATATCCAGATCTGGAAATTCAAATAGCATTTTACAACTCTGTAATCATTTTGTACAAGTCTGGTTTTGGAGTAGTTTGGTTTTTCTTGTTATTGTTTTCATTAAAAAAAAAAAGAGAAAATTTATCTTGAATCCCCAAGTTTCATAATTTATTTATTTTTACACAATGCTAATTACTGCATGAAATGTATTGTTCTGTCTGAAATTCATTTATTATCAGTATTTCTTCTGAAAAGACAATCTGATTGCATTTTATCACTCTTTATTTTTTGATCACATAGAACACTGTAGCTTTTAAAATGACATGGATCCTTTCCCTGTAAAAATGATGCCAAAACATGGAGAAAGTGAAAAAGGAGATGGATTGTATTAGCTGCTTGTTTTAAATTAAAAGGATTGTGAGTATCCAGCCTATATGATAAGTGTCAAGAGTAAAAGACAGTTAGGAGGCACAGGTGAAAAAGACACTGGCAAATAAGACAACTGCAGAATTTTGGATAAAACAGAATGAAAATGTTGACAAAGAGAAAAGGTTACAGATAGGCAAGGTAATATGCATGAAATTATCGAGATTTTTTTTTTTTTTCTTTGAGATTTAGAATGGAGACAGATTTAGAGTCAGGGCAAAGGTAAAGTGAGAATAAGAAAAAAAAAAAAACAAGCATACAGTATTCCTGGAATGGAGAGATTTGCTTTCTATATTCTCAAAAAGGGAAGAAGTAATACTGTGTAATCAAATCTTTAATCAGTTATGTCCTAAATCACATGAAAGCTTTTTAACAACTGAAATGATAGCTGTTCCCTTCAGAGTTGCACAGAAGTCAATTCTTGAGCTTTGCAAAGTACTCATAGGGCACACAGCAAGCTGAATACAAAGCTTTCATTCTGATTTTCCAGCTTTTTCATAGTTAGAATTAGCTCCATATGATACACATTGTTGTATTTGTGATTAAAGTTTCCAAGGAATTACATGAATTCTGATAACAAAAAAACTGTATTTTCTGTACACATGGTGAATGGCAGCCGTGTTGCCCTGCAGAGCTTTGGGGAAGCTCCTGCTGCCTCCAAGCTATTGTCAGCCTGGTTCACACTCCCAGCAGCAGCTGGCAGCTATTTCCCTTCCACTGCTTTTCAGACAGGCGTTTCCATTTCCTTCCCTGCTGGGATTCCTGTCCTCCCATCTTGCATAAGTGCATGTTCAGTCCCTGCTCAAGCAGTTTTGCACTTCTGGTGAAGGTCTTTGCTCTGACCCAACTTGGCAAGGTGATGAATGAAACTGAAAGCCTGTGTCATTCCAAAACATTGTGCATATCTGTGTTGTGGACCCTGACTTGGATCATCTTACAGGAATAAAAGGCTGCTTGGGCATTTCCCAGGGAAACATCATGTTTGTGCTGCACCTTGCAGTGTGGTGTAATGATTCCTAAACTATAAACCAGTGCTGAACTCCCACCAAGCACAGCTGGAGTGTATTTTCAGTTTATTTTGGGAGCTCTAGAATTCCTCTGGTGACCAATTCAAGCCAAGCAGGCTTGGGGCATACAGAACAGAAAATTATTTTCGTTAAACAAAATGTGACATTCCTTTTGAAGTATTTCATTGGGACATTTACAGAATGAAGTATATCAGTATTTTATTTCAAAAATTGAAGTGAAATTCAATTGTCAAAGGTACATTATGAACATTAGCTTTATTGGCATTTGTTATCTACTGAAGCAGTAGGATATTTTCTTTTATAACAAATAAACTTTCTAATACATTTTTCTTCAGGTTGTTTGGATTGGGCAAAAGGAAGTAGTTTGCACAATTTTAAAATAGATTTAACATTCAGATATAAGTAAAATCAACACAGGGATATTTTATTTAGATAATTTGTTTGAAGCTGCTTTAGGAAATAAATTTTGACTTTTTCTTAACTGTCTAAAATAATTTACCCTATTGTCTAGCCATTTTATTTGTATTCATATCTTTTTTTTTTTTTTTCCCCCTTTGGATTTAGAGTTTGTTAACGTATGCAGTTAAAAGGGCGTAAATCACATGTTCTTCATTTTAGTGTGATTTACAGATTATCTGATTAGCTGTCTGTGAGTGACATCAAGCTTGAGGTATTCTGACAAGGATGTGGCATATTTCTTAATGGTGCCAAGCATTGTGCGTCATGATATTTAGGAGACTGAGTCTTCATTGCATGACTTATCTTGAAGCAATGATCTCAGACATTGAAAGCCAGTAAGTCATTTACTCTCTCTGTCATTTTTTTAATGCACAGTCTGGGATAAGCTTTATTTTACTAAATGTACACAGTAGTAGTAAAGCATTTAAACAGAAATAAGTCAAATCTGTTAGAAATTTCATCAAAAATGTGGCTATGCTTTTCTTATGTGCCAAAAAAGAGTCTAAAGAGTCTCTATCTCAGCTAAACATTTTTATTTTATTTATTTATTTTTTTTAAGTAAGAAAAGGAACAGGAACATTACGGGGCTGGGGCTATAGAAAAATGGGATCAATGCAAATGCTGAGCAAAAATGGCATATTCTATATTTGTTAATAATTCTATTTTTGGGAAAACATTATCTGCTAAATAGCATTCAATTTATTGTGTTTACAGTTGTTTTTTACAAGTTTGCCTACTCATTGGTATTTAAAACATTGTAGGTTCTATTAAAGCACGGTGCCATAGCTCAAGGAAAACCATTTCCTTATCTTCTTCTCAACTCATCCCCATAGATGCTAGATTATCTTTCCTTGAGATAAAGAGTCTCAATATGCATCTTACATCTTTTCATACTATACTGTCTACTGTGTATAGAACTTACTGCATGCCCAGCAGAATTCAAGACTTCCAATGCTGTATTTGTGGTGCTTTTTCTCCCTCCCAATAGTAGATTCCTTGGATTAAAATGCCCTAGAACAACCTTTTTACAACAGAAATCATGGAATTTATTGCTCTTGTATTTCTAAAATTAAGTATAAAACAGCCTAGAAAGAATAGGAAAAATCAAAGGAGTCTTTTTCATCAACACTTGACAAAGCTCCTAAGGAGCTCTGAAGTACATGAAGTTGAATTGTTTTTGTCTTTTCTTTGCTGACTCCACTGTCCTATACTAAATCAACCAATGTTTTTTTTCCTCCTTTTTTTCCTGAAGTAAGGCAATGCTTGGTCTCTACAGACAGCTGACAGATTACTTGCATTGCATTTACTTGGAATATAACTGTACTCCTTTTCAATTTCTGTTCCCCATTTATTCCCAGCAAATTTATGGCAAACAAATCTTTTCCTTTTCTTTCCTTAAAGCAAACTCTTTTAATAAATTAATTATTATTACGTTATTAAACTAATAATTATTAAATCAGACTTACAGGGCAACCTACTATTGAGCTGCAGGTTAATGATGAATACAAAAACTTGGGAAAATAAAAGGTTCTGCTTGCAATTATAATTTCCTGTTTCTGAATTTCTAATATTAACTTCTGAAGCTTTTTATTCATATATAGAGTATTTGATGACATATTTGTATTTGTACAGTATTTGCTTTGGTCTTTTTTCTGGAAAGAAAGTCATCAGTTTAGATCTCCAAAACAAAGTTAAAATCTCTTGAAACTTGAATACAATCTCATCGTTTTCCTAGGTTTTTTAGGTCTTTATAATTGAGATTGCCTTGCTGAGAGCTTATTCTCTTAAGATGTATTAGTTACTCTTCTTCTCTGCATTATGAGCGACAAAAATAAGGTGAAAGAGGGGAAGACTGTCAGAAGAACTAATTTTTCTTACTTTTTCAGCATTGTTTTTTGCAGTTTGATTTGCCTCTATCATTCCCTCTCCTCAAACTGTATTTGTCTTCTGTTGTTCCTTTTATCCTAACTCTTCATCCTTCTTTCTCTCTCATGTCTCTTCTGATTTCTTCTGTCAGATCATCTTTGAAATTATCTTGGTCTTAACATGCTCTGGATGGTATCTCTGGTAAATCTTGTGAACTGATTCATTTATAATTAAGTAAATAAACCTGTCCTCTGTGAGTGTACTGTGGCAGAATGCATTAGGAAGGGATATAAATTTGAAAGCTGGAACCTGGGAGAGTTCTTAGTTCATTGCAACAGCAATGACTTTTGTGTATGGCAACATTAAGATGATGAATGCCTGTGTCATGTTACTGGTATTTTGTTACATATTAAGCACTCTGTATGTTTTACAGAGTTAACTAGGTCAAGAAACCTAATGTTTTTATAATCTCTGTGTCTTCAGGCTGACTGTTCATAAAACATTCCTACAAGCTTACATTGTTTATATCAATCTTACATTAAATTTATCTTTGAAATATACATTAGGTTTCTCTTGGGGTCACATCTTTGTAGTTTGAAACATAGCTGAGAGAAAAGATACTTGAGCAAATTGATTTATATCCTTTCTAATTTTTTTTCCCCAACTGTGCTATTATAGATTGGAAAGGTAAGTGACTACTGCTCCAAATGTAACTTGATGGTTGACAGAAGCATAGGAACGGTGGAAAGACCTAATCAAAGCTGGGGAAATCAGCAGGAATTTGGAAATCAGTTTTGATAAGGAAATACTTGAGCTTGTCACTGAAGATGTTCTCACCACAGTGACAGATAAATAACAAAAATTACTTTATAAAAACTAGCAATTTTATCAACACTATGCATTGTTATAATAGACATAGTGCTGCTTGATCCCTCTGGAAAAGGAAGAAATTAAAAGTTACATGGTAAGTAAGCAGAAGTTAAAGAATATGCTCATGTTACAGTCATGTTGTGATTATGTCTCACACAGTTCAATTTAGCTACCTTTCATACGTCAAGTATAAGACTTAACTTTTCATCTTTGAAAGTTAAGGTAGGTTTTCATTAACTTAAGTGTTAAGCCAGTGCTTTTATGAGTCTTGCTCATTAAAATTTATATAGATACATATAAAAATATGTAAACAATATGTATATATTATTTTTGTATATGTATATGAAGGAGAGCTTAAAGCAATCAAGACATTCATTGACAGATTGTAACCTGTGATAAGAACATACCTCAATGGCTATAGTCTGAAGCAATGTGTCTTGTGTCTGTTGCATGAGATTTCTGAAGAAAGAGCTTGGACTACCTTTCTACCTTCTCTTATAGTAAATATGAATTTGGGTGTATATACAGATTCATTTTCAGTAAAATACTATTTTGACATTTTTGGTATAAGTAGTTCAGCACCGTTTCATATTTGGCAATTTTCATTCTCTTATGAACCTTTAGATGGATGTCAAAGATTTTTTTCTTGTGAATTCTGAGTGGTGTTAAGTTTTTCTGCTTTAGTTCATATTGTAGCAGTGCATGTTTTATGCTAATGAATTCTTGTTGAATCTTGATTAGTAAGTAAGAGGTGCTTATACTATATAAATATTTTGAATTCAGAGAGCTTTGTTTTACCCTTCATTCAGTTAAGCTGTGCGCGTTTGTGGTATAAAATATGTTCTTCCCAACCCATTTAATGTTTGCTCTGTGTTCTTGTTTTTTTTTTTTTTATATGTTGTTGCTGTTCACTGTTTTTTTCCTAGAATGCCATCATGTCGTTTTTTTTTTTTTATATATATATAGTCAATGATTGAACTTATTTTGTAATTACTAGTCTTGGTTTCTGTTATTTATTTACCTTTGCTCATTCACTGTGATTTTTATTTAGCTATCCTTCATCAGTGTTTTAGTCTGGGTCGGTAGTACCTCTCAGTCTTTCCTAAGACAATGCTGTTTGAAAATAGAGCTATCATTTCTATGGCTGTGATTTGCTGAAAGCAATTTGTTTTGCATTACCCAAAAATAAAGTATGATCATTCTTTCAAAAACATGATAGTAGGATCAGAGGACTGGAAATATGAATTTTAAAACAATAACAAAGAAATCTTATGCTCTGCTAGTGAGTTTCAAATTAAGGATAGTTCTGAGAGACCAGAACAAAGATGTTTGAGTATTTCTTTATTCTTTCTTTTTTATTTTATTAGTGGAATAGGAAAGTCCATAAAATGATAACAGAAAAAAAAAATAATAAAGCTTAATAGAGCAAATGGGCTTTGACACCTAAGCTTCTAAAGGGCAAGTAACTCAGGTGCTGAAATTATAGTTAAGATGGTTATTGCTTAAAATGGTTAGAGAGCTCTGTAGACTTGCATGATGGATCTACTTACCTAAATAATGCTCGTAAAAGACTTTGTCTGAGAAATGCATGAAAATGTTGTTTAAATAGCCCTCATAATAGGGTTCTAGACTGCCTTTGTTAGTGGACTATGTTGTAAGCTTCTATTCTTGCTCTCTGTCTCCTTGGCAAAAAGAAATTGTTTTCTAGATTGCCCAGTGGGCTAACTTAAACAAGGGCAATGATTTGTTCTATTTGAGCCTTTGTATTAATCTGGAAAGGTGAAAAATGTATATGTAGCAAAACTTAGAGATGTATATTTAGTCTAATGTATATGTATTGAAAAGGAAAGGAACCGAGATACACCAAGCAAGAATTAGCGCAAACTGATCATATGAGCTTTTCTTCTCCTAAAGTCCATGCATATTCCCTCTCTCTTGTACTTCGTTTTAGTGTTGTCTATTATGGTGAATAATGTCCATGAAGACTCTTGAGAAATTGATATAAACTAGTTAGTCAATAGGGAAAACTATTTAACGTTGATAAAGAGAAGACTTAATCTGTCAAATTTGCAAAAGGTACATTTTAACTGTGTCTTTAACTGAACAGAGAGCTGGCATGGATGGAAACAATAATTTTTAAGTTTTGAACTCCATAACTACAAGACTTAGAAGTGTGTTTGCAACGTATTTGTTTCTCAGAGCATGAACATAAAAACAGGTTTACAATGGCAATTGTAAGATAAATGAGCATATATTAACCTTAGTTACTGTGTGAAGGTAAAACTATTGAGTTTTTTTTATTATAGTAACGACAATGAGAATATTTCCATTATTTTTAATATATGACAAAGACAAACTTGTAGCTCCTTATCAAACCTATATTTTATTATACTTCAAGTCTCTGGTCATTAAGAGAGTTATATTGTCCCAGAATTTAATCCCAGAGGATTTTCACATTCTACTGCACATTTTATTGCATGTTTTGCTTCCTTTTCTATTGGAATTTTAATGTCTTGTTTTAACTATTTAGCAGTACAGTTTCCTGTATCCCATTAAGGTAGCAGCACGTGTATCCAATGGAATCGATTGGTAAACATTTTAGCAGTATCTGAATTCTACATTTAGTTTACAGTAATTTTACTTTTTGCCCAGTTAGGAATCATTTAAGTTCTTAATGCGGCAAATGAGAAAATACAGATATCTGGGAGCAAAATGGAGGCAAGTGGAGATGGTTTATCTATCTCTTCTTCAGTGTTTAGACAAGGAAACAATACAGGAGAAATAACAGGGGAATACTGCATATCTTTAAACAAAGGTGATTTAAAGATGTCTTTATTGGAGAAAAAAATGTGCTGGAGAAGATCCTAGATTTGTATGCTTTGCTCATCAGTTTGTCTTACGTTGTTAACAGTTTATATGATCTAGTGTTTTAACAAAGCTTAGAAATAAATTCATTAAAATGATACTATTAAAAAAAATATGTAGAAGAAAAGATCACATATTAGCTTGTATCCTTACCAACAATAGCAGTATTTTTAGTGGAGTTCCTAGAATAGGCTTAATAAAAGTTCTAGCAGGACCTCTGTCCTCATCTTTGTCACTTGTGCCAATTGCCAGTTTTAGTAGCATATCGTAAGGAAGTCAAGTAGCATGGAAATGTGCTCACTGTTTTGACACATTAAATACTTCATCATGTTGTGTAAATATGTTATCAAGATTTAACAAAAAAAGAATCTTGTCAGACTGAATAAATTCTTATCAATGGCAAGTAAGATACTTCTAGAATAATAATAAAATGTCTTAAAGCTGCCTTGCATGCTTCTATCCTTGTTTCCCCTTATATTTTTCATTTTGCAGATGGCATCTGTTACTAACCTTGAAACGTCTTATATATTTTTATTTTATCTTGATTTTTTAATATATGTAGTCTGTAAAGAACTTTTTTTTTCTTTCTCATTCACTGCCACTTGGATTCTAATGTTTCTGTGAAGGAGAATGGTCACTATTACACAACTTCTAGCTTTATCTTGTCTTTAAAAAATGCACTTTGAACCAAGATTATCTGCTTTAATGTCTTATGAAAAAAGGGCAGATCTTAAAAGAATCTAAAATGCTAAATTTCTGTGTTGCAAATAAGATAACATATAGAACCAAGTACGTTTTGGATGCGATCATGCACCACTGAAAACACGTGTTTTGAATAAAATTTGGAAATAATAATTAACTTCATGTGCTTGAAACATATTTTTCAACTTTACCAGCTCTGTAAAACTGAAATAACTCCTTATAGGAGTTTGTTTGAACATTTGTTACACTGCTTTTTAGACCATCACTTTGTATTCTTCAGTAATGGTTGAAAAGATCCAGAGAAAACTGTATTGTGGTCTTAGTTCTTCTAGTGTTATGCCTAAATATGCATTTGAATTTAAAGCTTCTACTCCTGAGGTAAAAATAAAAAATAAATAACAGAATTGTTACTCCAGGAGCTGCAACGCTTGTTTTTGGAAAGCATTTCATTTCAGTGGTAAATACATCTTGAAATGGAAGGTGAATGCATCAGAAACCTGAAAGTCACAGCTAAATTGAGCTGGATTTTTTTGTTTAAAAATTCATCTTTTTAGTTTAGCATTAATATTGAGAAGGTCATTTATTGTATGTAAAGAAGATTGCCCTAGGAGAAAATCTTTTCAGGCTGAAGCTAGAAAACGGTTCTACTTCCATTTCTACATAGCAAAAATATGATGTTGGAAATACACTTTCAGTACATAGGATATCGAGAATTGTTTCTGTGTTAACCTTTATGGCTTTCTTTGTAAGAGGAGGAGTAAACTGAATGTGATACTTTGAAAACAAGAAATGTGAATAAGAAAAAAGATGGTAAAAACAAAGCAAAAAAAACAAAGCAAAAAAACAAAGTCAGTAGTACAAAACCATTTCAAGAATTGTTTGTGCTGCACAGAAGAATGGAATAACCAGATGTATATTTTAAATTGTCTTCTAATGAAATGGATGTTAATACAGCCTCATCATAAAGAAATGGAGGAAAGTAGAAGATAAAAATCCTACAAAAAAAGATCCCCAACTCTGTGTTACTCGTTATACCACTAAAGTGCTTCTCCCAAGCCCTTTAAAATAAAAGTACATGGTCAAAGCAGGCCAGTGGTACCTTGGTAAAATATGTTGCCAGTTTTGACTCACTCTCAAGCTGAGCGAGTGAAATGTGTTAGGTAGAGGTATTTCACAGGTTCCATCTTTTGTGATGTGAATTCCAACTTTCAAGCTTATAACATCTGTGTATACATTAGTACTGTACTACCAATTTGTCTGTTTCATTGGGAAATATGTGCAGATATGAAAAAATTGTGTATCAGTATTGAGGAACTCTATGTTCATATTGAAGGAAGAAACAGCCACCATTAGGGAAAAGGTCAGGCTTAAGAACAGAATCTCAGGTATAAATTTATAGTGGATTATTTACAGAGATGTAGAAAAGATGCATTATAATGTTTATTTCTAGTATTTTCTTAATTTTTTCATTGTGGACTGTAATGGAAATACTAAGTCAGGGCTTGAAATAGTGATTGAGCACCTGATGGGAAGGCAGGGCCTACCCAGGGGAACTCAGATGCATACGATGTGAATGACTGGAAGGGGTCCAGCCAGGGATGTGTAAGGATACATTGTATGTTCTTAATCCTGTTGAGTAGCACTTGAAGCCATTGTTAAATTTCAGGTTAAAAGGATAATGAGTACAAAATATAGATACTATATTTTACAGAGAATAATTTGGATAACAACAGAAAGAAATAAACTACTGTGTTTCTAAAATGTTTATTAACAACAACAACAACAACAAAAAAGCAAGTTTTCTGAGATGTATGGAGCCATTTACCTATTTCTGCTTAAAATCAGAAATAATGTGTGGTAGTTTTCAAGCTAAGCTGATTTGATTCTTCCCAGATACAGTTAGTACTTATAGAGCTAGTTTGGGATGGAAATATATTGTCAATGACAATACTTCCTTAATTTAATGTAATAGGGAATCATTTCATCGCTGTTCTTATGAGTTGGCAGGCTGTATCAGATAGCGTGACCAGCTATAAATAAGGAGGAAATGAGAAAAGAGAGAGAAAGAGCCACAAAGTAACCTGTTGCATGTTTGTATTGGTTTTGTGACTCAAACAAGATGATAAAATCTGAGAACTGGAGAGATCTCCAGAGGCATTTAGTCCTTCCTGTTCTCAAGGCAGGGTAGTGTGGCATATTCACTGTACGCATAAATACCGCTTTCCAAAGTTGAGTTTTAGAATGACTTGCAGTATTACAGTTTTCTCAAATCTTGAATTTAGAATGAGGGAATATTGACCCCAGGCCTTGAGGGAACCCTGACTATTCCTGACCAGCCTCCCCCGAGCTCTGAGAGCACAAAAACCCTCTTTAAAAATCCTAGGGACTCCCTGCATTCTGTCTGTGTTCCAGTACCCCATTTTAGCTCTTGAAGCAACTCTGTTGATGTCCCAGTGACTATAACAGGGTTCCCCACAGCCCTGCCCTGCCACAGGCCTTTAAAAGATTGGCCCACTCATGGTCTCATGTCTCACCCTGACTTTGTGCATTCCCATTCACAGAGTGATGCCCAATACTTAGGGCAATGGCTGTTCTTCAGCCTGTCCTGATCCTGGCATGTGTAGCTAGAGGCCCAGGCTGCCAGACCCTGGCCTGTAAGGAGAACTGCACAGTCTTGGCCCCAGGGAACCCCTAGCCATCGTAGCACCCTGAAATATTGCTTTGCTTTCAGAGCTGCTTTATGAGGATGTCTCAGATTGTTTCAACCTTAATTTTCTTAATATTCAAAGGTAAAGGAATTAAGAATTAGCTGAATAAGATAGTTATAAAAAATTTAAAAGATGGGCAATACTTGGCTTTATTTTGCTTCCTCAAAATAATTCTAAGTACTCAGAGCAATTACCTGCAGCTTCTTTCAAATCCTGGAGTATGTTTTTATTCTTTACTTATTTCTTCCTTTCTAGTTGTAACCTACTGGCAGGCAAAATTCAGGCTCCTCCTTGCCCCCCAAATCTCACATGTTTGACATGTGTTTCTGTTTGAACATCTGCTATAGGGAAATGGGATTTGGTAGACATTTTCTGTTAATTTGGACTAAAGATATGTTGGCACATTGTATTAGTATTTGTATTTTTTCTCATGAAGAAGTCTGATTGCCTGTATAAGTATCACTTAGTACATAGGAAGGAGTAAAATTGATAAATCTTCCTTCTGATGTTGTCACTGAGAAATTAAAAATCTGTACCAATCTTCAGGTGAGGAACAACAGGCATCACTGAGGCAATGGGTAAGGGTGAGTGGCAAAATGCTGTGCTCTTGTGCTTGGCAGGAGCTTCAAATTCAGCAGCTGCTGCAGCAGGAGTTGTCCTTCACTGGCTGCTGTCCCTCTCTCTCCACTTACCTCTTTATCCACCTCCTACTGCATAAGTTGTTTGCCACCATATTAATGTAGACAGCCTCATCCAGTTCTGCCTGAATTTCTAAGCAACTTTTTGCTGATTTTTCATCAGAGAATTGGGTAGAAGAGTGATATGCTGGAGGTTCCTGTCATTCAAATTTTCCGCTTTAAGTAAGTGCTACTGCAGTCACTGGTAATGTCTAGTAAGGGGAGGTCTCTTACAGCATTAGACTGTGGTTGCCTTCCCAGCCTGGCGGCTGTTTTCCAGGTGATGGTAAGTTTTGTGATGTCAATTAAAAAAAATAATTTAAAAAAAAAGTAAAAAACAATGACCATGAATTCAAATGTGTTTCTTTTGCGAAATTTGCATCAAAAGACTTCTGCTCATAAATAAACAGGAAAGTATGACCTGTTATGTTAAGAGCTTGAAGCAGCGAGCCTGCAGCCCTACTTATGATACTAATTTCTTATCATTCAATGTCAACCACCAGAACCTCTTAGCAGCACAGACATGCTGCAAGATGCAGAATCATACTGGGAAAAACATGTTTTTACTGGAATAACCTTTTTCTGTTGAGAGTGAAAAATACTGATGCATACAGCTTTGTTTGCAGGCTCAGCGTTCTTAATATATTGGCATTTGGAGACCAGCAGAGTTTTAGCTTAATCTTAGGCTTGAGCAAAGATGTTACATGGTTCTGTGCATAAAAGAATCTCTAAAGCAGAAAGAAATGTTCATGTATGAACACATGTGCCTATATATATGTGCATGATCACACATTTTTATTATGTATTTGCATCCACAAAAGGAAGAAAAAATCCATAATAGAAGAATCTGTATAAGAATTGCAGTGACAAAGGAGTATTGGCCTTTTTTCCATGCTTCCTACCGTCTTTGCTATCATGTAGGACTTGCAACTTTGGGTCATGCTTTGGAGTCATGCCAGAAAATTGCGTATTGAAAAAATATTTTTTCCTGTATTGTATTATAGAGGTACAGAAAATCTCTAAAACTTCAGAGCTTTTATGTATAAACTAAGAAATTGATCATTATAAGACTCTGAATGCTTACCTGTGATATTTTTTTCAAATAATATAATCACATCTGGATTTATAAGAGAATTAATTGTAATCCAGCTGTTGTTTTCTAGTGCTTATTTGCTTTTACATGTGATTTTAAAACCACTATTTCATGCTGTCAGGCCTTTTTTATAGGTCATTTATTTTTCTGTTCTTAAACTTCCCAAGAATGTTTCTGGGTGGGTGGTTGAAAGTGTAGAGAAAGTCTGTCATCTGGGCAAGTTTTCTTGATGTTTGATGTTTTCCATTTATGGGAAAAATGGTTCACTGAATTCTAATCTCAACTTAGTGTTTAATCTTCCTCATCTGAAGCTGAGTCATTTTAAAAAATGAATCATGATTTTAATGTGGGCTAAGTCTTAAATGATTTGCAAGTTGGTATGTAAATTAGTCTTCAGTTATAAAAGGTATCTTTGTTAGGACTGTAAGATACTTAAAAAATCAGATACTTTGACACTTTGAATATCTCCCTGTTAAATATACAGGTTTATTATTTCTATTGTGTCATGATTTTGATTGTTTTGCCTTTATTCTGGAAAAGTACCTTAACTCAGGTTATCTATGTACCTACTGTTTTGAAGACTTTATTAAAAAAAAATAAATAAAAATGCATTGCCCAGTGAAGTAGTAGCTTTTTCAGTTAGCGGTCTGTCACACTATGCTTAGCCTGTTTGCTTGTCCTCAGACATGAGTTGGGAAGGCATAGCTCACTTCCACCCAGGAGAATTCTGACTCCTGAATCAGTTTCCCTTTTTCTTCTTGCACCGTGGCTAAATGAACACTACTGTGTTCTGTCCAAATTACAGCAGAAGATGAGCTGACATACAAGGGTTTAAATCCATACAGACAGAAGAGAGAACTGAATGGTTTCTGTATTTTAAGTGAATTCCCAAAGCACCATGCTAGCGGGTAATAAAAATAATAAAATTGTAAAAATGTAAAAGAAAAAATGGTTTCATGAAATGAATTTTGCATTTTGCATTAACTGAGATTCATAGGATTTAGGCACTACAATGATGGACTATGTGCTATGTATCTCTGCTTACATATAAACTGTTGGAATGGAGCATCTCATACAAAGAAAGTCTGTCCATGATTTAAAAAGAATGAGAGATATCTGAAGTTTAAGATCATATTCATACTGAACTTTTAACGTGTGGATGGTATTTCTGAATTTACTCAGTAATGTTAACTTGCTGAGCTATGAAGATGTCAACGGTTTATGGGCTGGTTTGGCCCAGTTCTGTGACTAGTGGGTGGAGGAATCCATGGATCTGTGCCTCTAGGAAACGGGACTCCAAAATAATGAAAAAAAAAACAGTGGCAATGATTTGAGGAGAAACAAACTAATTTACTAAGTACGGTATTGGAATGCAAGATAACACACTGTAATACAATATAATTAGAATTGGAGCTAATAAATCAAATACAATGAGAGAGAGTATCTGAAAGGTGAATAGGCCTCACCATAACACTTAGGTGAGATGCGCAGGGAGGAGAGCCTGACGAAGAAAAGCGTATCAGGTGACCTTGCCAGGGGTTATATCTCCTATCTGACTGCAAAGTCCCCTGGGGTATGTAGTTCTTCTCTTTCGGATGGGTACCTGGAACTTGAGCATTAACACTGTAACTCCCAGTGCACTACACGATGTTATGATGTGGAATAACAATAACCAAATATCATAAAACCATGACAGCAGAGCATATGTACTTGGATGTAACAGGCAAGACAGTTTGCCTTTGAGGTGTGTATTTACACCAGTTTTCAGTGAGTGTACAGATTATTTCAATCGGACTAAATAATTGAAAAGAAACCCCTAGCATTGTTATTATTTCCTGGGAGAAAACTTAGGAAAAAAAAATATTAAGAAAACTTAATAGTTATTTCTGTGTATAATTTCTGATATTTTGTATTCCATAGAGCATTTACTTGGCTAATTTTTCTGTCAGTGGAATTGAAAACATTGTATTGGAGTTCCTCAGTTGTTTTTTTTTGCTGGCATAGAACTTTCCAAGACTCTACATCTTATGCACAAAAACGAATGAAACTTGAAGATTACCTTTGCTGTCATATCTTTAGGTCAACTTATTGAAGATGGAATGCTTATAATACTAGTTTGGCTGTTAGAGACTAAGAAGAATTAGTTTTTCTTCAGAAGGTTAGAACTGTTATGAATTGAACAAGCAGAAGATTGTTCTTTGATGTTTGACTTAAAATATTGATATGTCATATTTTTGAAAAAATTGTCTTAATGCATTTTATTTTGGATACTATCTCATGAACTGAAATAATGATTGAATGACCTGTGAAAAAAAGATTGTGAAAAATGGTTCTATCTTGGCTGTGGAATGTATAGCATGGTGCTTGCAATAAATACAGCTTGTGTCCAAAATGTAGAAATTTCTCAATTTTGCTGGGACAATCAAAGCAGAAATTACATCCACAAAACATTTTTTCTTGACAGGTATTTCGATCATGGAATATATTATGCTTTTTTAATTATTGCAGTAAGTTGATATTCAGGAAAAATTTACATAGCACATGTTTGATTTTAATTACAGCTGCATAGACATAATGCTTGTTTGTAGATGACAAAAATGTTAAATGTTGAATTAAAGAAGCATATTCCTTTTTTTTTTTTTTTTTGTTCTTATTTCCCAGTTTTTGTTTTTCTTCATTCAATATTTGCTGTGGAAATAACTATCCAGCCGTTATGTATACTTGTTTTCATTTGTCATGCAACTGCATTGTAATGCAAGTTCATGACTTACTCCAATGTTATGCTCACTATGCACATTTGACCACAATGCATTTCAAAGACAGAGTTGAGTTACATCTATTTTTATTGTATTCCAAGGTTTTTAGAGTGGAAAAGATGGTTATGTGTTAAGTGAATGTGAATTCAAAGGATTTATGTATTGACAGCTCATTGAAATAACTGTTTTGTTCTTTTGCAAGTAGAAGTTTTTTAATGAGAACAAAAACTGCTGTGATGTAGCATGATTCTGTTTGCCAATAACCAAAGTTATTCTGACTGACAGTTGTTAAAATATCTTGGAGGTCTGCAAAAGATGTAACATTTGTTTTCTGTGATGAGTCTGCAGAAAAACATATTTCTTCCAAGTATGGCATATGTATTATATATATAAATATATGTATAGATAGATAGTCTGGATCCTCTGTTAGTTTCTGTACTCACTGGCACCTATGCCAGATGGGATTTAGTAGCACTGTTAGGAATGAACCTGCTTGGTAGATGACTCATGTTTCAAAGATAAGAAAAGGGACTTGAAATAGTCCTTGCAGGCAACTACTTGAGAAATATGCTGCTTAACAACAGTTAAAGATTGGAGTAAAGAATGTTTGTTTCTTAGCTTTCTGTGTTTACTTACCATTTTTTACCATTTGTTAAGAGGGTACAGTATGTTCTCATTTTCTTTATGCCTACAGCTCTTATACAGCTAGAGAAAATTAGTGATGCACATTGAGAAAAGCTATTAGCGTTTTTTTGTGTGTTCCTTTAATTACAGTTCACATTATGTAAATCAGTTTTCTGTATTTTAATTTTCTGTCTTTTCATTCTTCATCTAGATTCCACCAAGAAAATTAAGGATGTCTTAGAAGAGTTCCATGGCAGTGGTGTGTTAGCAAAATATAATCCTGAAGGGGTAACGTGTCTTCTTTCTTTAATAATTGGGAGAATAATTGGGTGGGAAAAGTGCTAAAGGATTTAAAATAGAGGTATTTTTATAAATCAGTTGTTTGAGGATAATTGAGTCTGTTTGGAAATGCTTTTATAAACTGAAAGTTTATAAACATCACAGTAGATACATCTGCTTAGTAATCTCAATAAGCAATTTAATAACTAAAACAAAAAAACAGTTAAAAATAAAACCCATAATCATAAAAGTTAATATGCTTTCTAATTCTTTTTGATGGTTAGAGATATTAAGAATATTATCAAATCCTAGATAAGTAAAGTCTGCAAAGATATTTTTTCAAACCTGTTTTTCTTACATCATTTCTGGTTGTGGGATCCCCTTTGGGGCAATTTCTTTTTTTCTGGTATTATGAAACAAAGAATTCAATTGAATATGTGTGGGTATTGCCTCTACAGAGTCACTACTAAAGAAAACACTGTTTTGGATGGTAAAATAACCCCAAAACAACAGAATGTTTCATTTTGCAATCCCCAATTGCAATTTTTATTTGTTTAGCACATCCTAATAATGTGATTCAAAATGTAGCTAAATAAAATGCTCTTTCATCAGTGTTTCTAAATAGGTTTGCATTGTATGGAATTCAGAATAGAAAAATGTATTAACCATTATAAGCGTGACTCGTACCTACATTTCACAACACAGTTGTTGTTAAGAAAGGTATTTATAACCAATTAAATATTGGAATATTATTTTATACTTTGAACATAACAAATGTAGTTTTGCTCATTTGAATCACTTTCTGAAGAAAATATTTTGTGTTTTGGTAAAGCGGTATGAGTTGATTTTGTAGTTGATCATCTTAAATCTTCATTATTTTATTTACATAAATTATATGTTATAAAATGGTAGGAACATTCTGACCATTTGATTTAGTCTTTAATGTGGCATAGGCTGTAGAACCACCTTCAATTGATTCATATTAGAATGTAGACATATTCATTAGGAAATGTTTATATGGTTGATTTTCAAATTCAAGCGATTGTTCTTTTTTTACTTTTAATTTCCATTGTTTTCTTTGTGCTGTGAATGTATGTGATAAAATACATTAAATTTATTATTTAATTGTTTTTGAAATCTTCGCTTCTATTCTTTCATTGTACAGTGGTTTCAATTCTGTGAAGTGTAACCTTTTAAAGTGTAAAGTAATTGTGCGGGAATATGGAAGGGGCAGAGGGAATGCAAATCAGACAACTTGCTGTGGCCCCACTGACCTCAGCAGGGATCAAGCTATTGGCTGCTACTGGACAACGTTGGTCCCAAGCTAAGCCCAAGGGCTTTTTCACTTTTCTGTGTAGTACTTTGATTTCAGGGAGTGCAACAAAATGAGAAAAAAAGATAGAAAATAGGTACTTTGTATCTAGTAGGATTTATTAGTTCAGGTTTCATGTCATCGGCTGCTGAACTGCAAGAAGAGTGACTGAAATTTCTTCTGCAGCTGGGTGAATATAGTCAGACAGAGGTGCCTTTGCCCGGGTGTTCCTGTGTTTTTGACATCTCTTAAAACTGCTATACGGATAAGCCCTGTAGTGGATGACTTGAGAGTTGATTCTGTCTGGTCAGATGAGAACTCCTTGTGCTGCATGTATTATTTAAACTATGCAATTTTGATCTCTAATTTAAGAAGAAGAAAAAAAGTAGAACTCACCCCTACATTATTTTAGTAGATGTGATATGACAAAAAAAAAAAACTTAATGATCTAGCAGAAATAAGTCAGTTTAGCTTTTCTCTTTCACATACTGTAGATAACCCTTTAAACTTCTAAGCATCCTGTTTTGTTCTTGTGATTTGTAGGGAAGAGCTTCATGCTTCCTTTTTAGCTTTGTTTTCTAGATCCTCATCTCATAAAAGTTTTAAATATTTTTCCAATCTTGTCAATATCCTACACAAAGGTGATGCCAATTTTATACTAATAAGCATGGAACATAGAGGTATGGCAGATTTTTGTGGCATATTTATGTACTTAAGAAAAAGTCTTAAGTTTTTAAAAACTTCTTCCTGCTTAAAGGGTTGAGGGTTTATTCCACTCTGCTGCTTCTTTATTGCAGGGTTGGTTTTTTTTCTTCTTTTTTTTTTTTTTTTTTTTTTTTTTTTTTTATCATGACCTGATTTTACAGGACACAAATAGCAAAAGAAAAGTTGTTGATACTTGAAGCTCGTGACCTGAAGTCATCTGGCTTGTTTTTCCATTATCCTATATCTTACTGAATGAATGTTTTTTAGGCTTAGTGGAAATGACGTATTTGATTATTTTCATCTACTCTAAAAATTATATTTATGAAGCTTTTACTCTCTGCTAGCTTTCAGTCTGAGGTAAATTACTGAAACTTCCACATATGCTAGTGAATCTCTGTCTTCCCACCATTTTCTATGTTAGTGTCAAATATGTAATTTATACTGGGTTTTATACCTGACGTAGAATACACAGATGGGTTAACAACACCCTACTGGAAAGCTGTGATTTATAAATAGTCTTTCCATCATTTGATATTTCTCTAAGCTAACTAATTTCAACCGTTTCACTTGCAGGCAAGTGCTGAGTAGGCTGGCAAAAATCAGGGAATTGAGCAAAAGACTGTATCCCAGTGGGAAATAGATGCACATCCTTTTTGATGGTTCTATTGGAGTGGATCATAATTTCTTGCTTACAGACAAATTTTGAGCTTTTAGGTTTAACCAGTACAGAGAGAGGAGAAATTTGTACAGATGGATCTTAGCCAGACAGGTGTAGGTTTGAGACAGTCAGATATAGCATGTCTGTGCTTGGATCTGGGAAGTGCTCTTGAGTGCCACAAATTGCATCTGGATAAAAAGAATAAATATAAATGCTCAGATTAAACATTGAAACAGAAATTTCCGAGAAGGTTATTAAAGTGAGTACATGGCACAAGGCATACTCCATGGTCTGGTCTGACTGGATAGGTGAAGCCTCAGGTTTAGCAAAACGATTGCAACATGGCAGTAAACGTCTGCCACCTTCAAAATATTTTTGCATTTTTGGAAATAGTGAAAATGGTTCTAAGAATCTTTCTCTAATCTTTCTCTGGGGTCTTTCTGATTTCTCAAAGTGTTGAAGTTTTTTGTTTGTTTGTTTGTTTTTTAGTTACTCTGTGAATGTTTCAAAGATATTCTTGGTAGTTTAGTAACTAAAGTTTGTCTCAATCAGGTAATTTATGTGGAGAATATAATTATGTTTATAATTTAAGGTAGTGCTAATTAGGAAGTACTGACATCAGTTTGTGAATAAAGCAGGAAATTAGTACAGTGCTTTTATTAAAAGGAATGGATTATTAGAAACTTCGGAGACAGTGCTTGCTAGTGTTTATTATTGCATTCATTTTTGATTAAATGGTTTCAATAACAACCATTCTTGGCAACAAACAATTTTTTTTCTTTTTCAAAGTACACAGGGCTGAGAGAGACAAACATATTTAATTCCTTATCTTTTGCATGGTTAAAAATAAATTGCTTACACTCTCTAATCAAGACTAGAATGCTAAGCTGAACCATTTACTTGACATATGCTCTAACGCAAGATAATGATATTCTATCTTCTGTCTTAAGCCTGTTCATCTACATTACTAACCTTTCAACCAAAATAGTATTTATAATAACAAAGTCTGAGTGTTACTATGCTACATTAATGTATGTGTCTTCTTTCCTTTATTGCATGCATTACAGAAACAAGATATACTTAATCAAGTAAGTAATTTTATTTTTTTCTCCTTTTGTTATGCATAGAAGCATTATCTTTTATTTTGTAGACTACCATTGACATGTCATTTATTAATAAATAACCACCCACGGCTATTGCATCAGTTACTAAACAAACAAAGCTGAAAGCAAAGTGATCATCAATCTAATATGATGAGATTGACTTTATGGGCCTTGTAAGATAAAGGGTTAAAGATTGCCAACCCAAGGCTCTACTTCTGAGAAGCTTATATAGCATAAAAACAAATATAAAAATACAATTTAAAAATGCTAGGAAAGAAGGACTAGTCAAATGAACTTTTCTTGTTGACCTAGTTCTTTCTTTGTAGCAGAGCTGTTAAAAGGCCTCTGCTCCTTTTGGGAAAACACAGATGGAACATGAGAATAATAGAAAAAATCCAGAATCTGAAAGGATTCATTTTGTAGGAATCCCTTTCTTTCTAGAGTCAAAGGCCAGCTGCAAATGTGTACTGTGCTGTTAGGTGTACTCACTTCCTGTTCAGAGAAGGGCTCACTTTCGATTAAGCAGCATTACTCTTTCAGTGAGTTGAGGGAATTAGAACAGTGGGTCCTGAAAAAGAAGGCAATCTGGTTAAAACACTATTTCTAGGCCAGTCATGAGATTAATTTTACAGTTTTCACTTATAACATTGTAAAACAAACAAACATGAATACTGTTTAAAATCAACTCGTTAAACCAAATTTGGGAATTACTGTCAGAATTTGAATGTTACACTGGAAAAACTTGATGACATTATGGACTATAAGTGAACAAAAATCGAATGAGATGAAGTAGAGCAGAGCACAGTGCAATGTGCCCTGAAAAGCTAAGTGTGGAAGCTGATCACAAGAGGACTGCAAAGCACCACCAGGTTTGGTCATGGAAAAATACATCATTGGGACATTGCAGTAATATTCCCATGGCCATGAGTAGTCAGAGAACAAGACAAGACTTGTAAGAATAGGTGGTGTCTTCAGGCCAATTGAAATATGTGTATGACTAGTTAGACTACAAAGCAGTTTGAAATATGTGTTAAATGATGGCTTTTTGTGCTGTCTCCTTCAGCTACATTTTTTGACTGGCAAAACATACTGATTTACTGTAATGGCTATGCCTTTTTCTAATATATAAGTATTATAGGTATTTCTACTACAAGTGAGCAAGCATTAGTATTCTGTAAAAGGGTACAGCAGAAAAGTCATCTTCCTCCTTTTAACAAGAATATGTACCACAAAATGGGAAAAGGTGAAATCAAATTGGAACTAATTTACAGAAAGGTTAGTGGGATGTGGCGAATTAGAAGAAATCCAATATGTAGGAGAAGTCTGTCCCTGAAATGCAGCCATCTTTTATCATTCCGGCTACAAAAAAGTTACTGACTTGTATCACCAGCAGAGAACTCCACCATTCAGATGCTGAGAACTCACTGCTTTTCTGGCTTTCTGAGCAGAACTACTAAGGAAAGAGCTGCTAGGATACCTCGAGAATTTGGAAGCCTGCCAGGAAGCAATGCTGGCAGCCTGGCTATGAGGCTGCTTTTTGTGCAAGGTGTTGAGGGCACTGAGATGTTAAGGTGTTTCAGATAGATAATTTCTGTTGCAAAAAGTGTTGAACATTCTTGATGATATTTAGTGGTCCCTCTGTCTCCATTCTCCATTCTCATCTTCCCCTGCTTGACATCTTTCTTCTCTTTCATACTTCCCCTGTCTGACTTAAGCTCCATTTTTATTATTTTCTTAAGTAGCAATGGAAAAGAATTTTACTGTATTTTTAATTGTAATAAGATATGACTCCCAAAAAAATCAATGAAGATGAAACATTTTCATTAATTCTGTACCCAGGATTTTCCATAGTATTTTTATTCTGATAAGAACTTTATAAATTAAGATCTAATAGATACAGCTGTTATACACAGTAGCTAGCATAAAGTGATCACAGATGATCAACTGTACAATATGCCAGTGGTGAATCCTTTAATTGGTGAAAAAGTATAGAACCATTTACTTCCATGCTTCATGTAACAAGTACTCTGCAATCACTTTAGTAGTAAAGTATTTTTTAGGTTATGCACATAATTGCTTTCTAAGAGATAGAGAAAACAAGGCTTATGCTCTTTTCTCTTAAAATATGATGATTATGAAAGATGGTTGCAATTTCACATTCCTTTGAAATGGGTTCTCATTTGATGACTAATGAATTCAAATCACTCATATTGAATATGAAGAGAAGTAGGTTAAAGTTCTAGTGCTTGAAGTTCCCAAACAGTGTTGCAGGTTGTTATTGATTTTTTTTTTTTTCTTCTGGACAGATTTCTTTTTGTTACATTTAAAATTTAATAGCTGGCAATAGCTGACAATGTGGGAAGTTAGCCAGCCTTAGCATTGTCAAGAGAGTAAATATTTCAGAATTGCTTTTGTCAGGTTATTTAAGAATCAATTACATGTAACATAAATCGCCCCTCACTACAAGAAAGATATCAAGGCCCTGGAGCATGTTCAGAGAAGGGCATCAAAGATGGTGAGGGGTCTGGAGCACAAGTCTAGTAAGAAGCGGCTGTGGGAGATGGAATTGTTTAATCTGGAGAAGAGTAAGCTTAGGGGAGACCTTATAGCACTCTACAACTACCTGAATGGGGGTTGTGGTGAGGTGGGTGTTGATCTCTTCTCCCATTTAAATAGCAATGGGATTAGTGGTAATGGCCTCGAGTTGCACCAGGGGAGATTCATGTTGGTTGCTAGAAAACACTTCTTCAAGAGAGTGGTCAGGAGCTGGAATAGGCTACCTAGGGAGGTGGTAGAGTTGCTGTCCCTGGAGGTGTTCGAGAAGCATTGTACTGAGGGACATGGTTTAGTGGGAAATACTGGTGATAGGTGGATGGTTGGACTGGATGGTCTTAGAGGTCTCTTCCAACTTTAGTGATTCTGTGATTCTAAATATACATCTTGGATATCTCTGTCATGTTGACCATGTCTCCGTGTCTATCGCTATATGTATGAATTAATGTTAAGAAGGAAGTAGCAGAGGTGAGATATTTGACTATATACTAATGTGTATTTGAACTATTTGTCAAAAAAAGCCAAACCAAACCGAAAACCTCACAGAAACTCAAATAAAGCTATTTTCTTGCAGTAAAATAGAATAATGTTGAAATTCTCTATTTTGTTTATAATAGTGGGAATCCTGAAGCTACTGAATTGGTACTTAGTTGTTGGTAAGAAAGGACTTGCATGGTGCTTGTACAGTGCTTATGTTACCTGGTCATACATGCAGCAGGTCTAGATTACTTTCCTATAAAGGGTACTATTTACAAATCACAGAGAAATCTGCCTTAACTCTACATTTAACTTAATATAGGTTTACTTGAGCTGAATTAGGAAGGACTGGTTAAAGTGTTTTACCCAGGCTATTTAATTATGACTTTTAAAATTGTTTTTCATTCTGAGGTACAAAGTGTTCCTCTGTATTATTTTTGTGATAGTTAAAATCGACTCACATTCTAAGTATATCTAGATACTGTTTATGAAACAAAATGTAGGAAAAACTCTTAATCCCAACTTATTGTATGAATTAATAACAAATAGAAATTACTTGATATCTTATGCAGTGCATTTATTGTTGCAAGTACTAACCTGTAAGAATACGTAATTGAGTAGATAGTGGTGCTCTTTTTTTCTTCTTGTTTTTTTAAATTATTATTATTGCTTTGTATCCAATACTTTTAAATTCTAGAGCATACACAAAAACTTAATTCTGCTTACAGAGCAATGTTTTCCCGAAGGCTGTAAATCTACTCTGTGCTGAGCAAAAACTGTTGCCAACTAAAATTAGATATTTTAAATATTCTTGTACAGTTGTCTATTTGAAGTGGAAAAATCCAAGTTATTCATGCTCAGATTGCATTAAATCTCAGCAAACAATTTTCAAGAATTCAGTGTTTTAGTCTGAAGCATGACATCTACTCCATTTTTCCTAAATTATTTAGTAATTATTTTCAGTATGAGTTTTTGTGTGTGTTACATCCAGTCATAAATACTGAAACACAGGTGTAATTGTTTGCTAAAGAAAATCTGCAGTTACTAAGGTTTTTATTATTTCTTAGCTGAATATAAAACTAGGATGAGACTGCAATGACTAATGAGTACATTCTAGATTTATTTTAATAATTAGCATCAACTTTAATAATGTGAGTAAATGCTGCAAATCCTCTCATTTCATTTTAAGATGTTTTTAAAGAGACATGCTTGCTGCGCTCAAATATTGGAAGTATTTATTTTTGATGGGAGACATAAGGGAAAGATTTTGGCAGAGATATGTCTATACTCTTGATTTAATCCAAATATTATTTGTCCAGGTGGAGTATTTGGTAGGAGTAGGTTATGAGAGCAGACCTCACCCTGCCCTCCCTCCCCCCCATAAGCTTTCATGTTGATAGATAGCAATTTAGATGATGCTTTATCTAAGAAATCAGTTCATTTGATTACCAGTACTTATATAACACTATTATGTCAAAAATATGTTAAGTGCTTAGATCAGTAAAATTCAATTTGAATTTCTGCCATGTAAACATTAGCAATATATTTTAAACAACAAAAAAAAAATTGTGTGTTTTCTACTTCATATTTTATAATGTATTAACATTCTCTGGATAGTAGTCTCTGCTCTGCTCCTATCCCTCCACATTTTGGCAAAAATCACATTTAAATGTGTCAGAATCAGTGAATGTTCAAAACTTGGTAGTGTTTTACCATTGCTTCTCACAGCTAGTCACATAATTGTCGCTAATGCACTAGCATCAATGAAATTTGCAATTGTTGTCATAGCATTATGTGTAACTCAAGGCTCTGTAACATCATCTCATTTCTCAACAATTAATTTTTGAGTTATATAGGTCCATATAGATGGTTTGAAAATAAATCACAATTAAGGGAATCCACTCACAAAATACCCAGAGCTTTTATGGTCGGTAAATTAAACTGATTACATTTTTTGCCCCACTTGGAGATATGGCAACATACTGGAAAGGTAATTAACTAAAAATTATATTTGTAATACAATTGTGTTTCAGTATTCTCTGAAATATTCTCTTTTTTTTTTTTTAACTTTTGTTTTCAGGATGGTGAGAACAGTGGCTTATGTTGAAATATACATTTTTTAGAAATCTCAAGGAAAAAAAAGACCAAAAAACGTGGTATTTTCAGAAAAATTCTGGGTGAAAATAATTCCATGCCTTGTTCTCATCAATATGATTGTGGTAGAGAGGAATAAAAGTTGTTTATTCTAGCTTCCATCCCTTGGCCCATCCATAATGACAACACTTCTTTTGAACTTCCTATTAATAAGTTGCCTTTTCACAAATTAAGAGAAGAAAAAAAAAAAAAAGGAATAATATAACTTCTTTCTACATATCAACCATGTTCTTTTCAGGGTAAAATCTTGAGTCCAAAGCAGTTATTTTTTCTGATTTTTTGCTCTCTTCGAATGTTTCATATAGTATGAGTTCAAATACTCCATGCTGTATTTAAAATATCTGAATTGTACTCTTTATACAGGATGTAAAATCCGATTTACTTGTGTATATCCAATTTTTCACGGAGAAGCAGTATGTTGTTTATTCTGAGTATCAGTCTATACTGAGATATGATGTCTATACAGTGGAGATTTCTGTGTATATTGGCACAGAACATACACATAAATGTATACACCTGAACAATTTGGACACTGACAGCTCTATCTTACATCTCTGTGTACCACTGATAATTCACCAAGGGCAAACCTACTTGACCAACCTAATGGCCTTCTGTGTTGGTGTCACAGAATCAACGGACAAGGAAAGAGCCACTGATGTCATCTGTCTGGACTTCAGTAAGGCCTTGGAGATGGGAAGATAAGGATTTGATGGGTGGACTGTTCCATGGACAAAGAATTGGCTGTAGGATTGTGTCTGGAGAGTGGTGGTCAATGGCTCAATGTCTGGATGGAGATCAGTGATGAATGGTGTCCTCCAGGGGTCGGTGCTGGAGCCAATACTCTTTCATGTCTTGATCACTGATGTTGACAGTCAAGTGCATCCTCAGCAGTTTTGCTAGTGACACCAAGCTATTGCGTGCAGTTGACAGACCAGCGGGATGGGATGACATCCAGAGGGACCTAGATAGGCTTGAGCAGTGGGCCCAGGTGAACCTCATGAAGTTCAAAAAATCCAAATGCAAGATCCTACACCTGGGTACGGGCAACCTCCATTACCACTACAAGCTGGGGGGATGAAAGGATTGAGCACAGCCTTGCTGAAAAAGACCTGGGGGTACTGGTAGTTAGGAAGCTGGAGTGAGCTGTTGAGGAGTCCTCGCAGCCCAGAAAGTTAACTGTATTCTGGACTGCATAAAAAGTAGTGTGGCCAGCACGTCGAGGGAGGTGATCCTGCCCTCTGCTCTGCACTGGTGAGGCCCCACCTGCAACACTGCATCCAGATGTGGAGTCCTCAGAGAAACGGTCCTGTTGGAGCACATCCAGAAAGGGCCACAAAAATGATCCATGAAATGGAGCACCTCTCGTACGAGAACAGGCTGAGAGAGCTGGGGCTGTTCAGCCTGGAGAAGTATCTGAAGTGACCTGATAGCAGACTTTAATATCTAAAGGAGAGCTACAGGAAAGAAGGGTACAGACTCCTTAGCAGAGTCTGTGGTGATAGTGTGGATGGTGAGGCACAGGAACAAGTTGCCCAGTGATGAAGTTGATGACTTGTCCCTGGAGACTTTCAAGGTGAGGCTGGATAAGGCCCAGGGCAACCCAATCTAGCTGTGTATGTCTCTGTTCATTGAAGGAAAGTTGGACTTCAGAGGTCCTTTCCAACTCTAAGGATTCTATGAAATTACTGAATTGCAAATCTTAATTGCTGTAGGATGAGGGCAGATTCTCATGGCGTTATATTTCATTTTTGACATTTGTCCCTGCCCACTCCCTGTCATATCTATCAGTTCTGCACTGAGATGATAGAACAAGGGATGAGTCGCTGCAGCAGGCTTGCCTCACCTTCATAATTTTCAGCCTGGAATGAACAATTTGGGGTGTAATAACATCTAGTTACTAAAAAAGAGGAAAAAAAGTTTAATTTAGAGGGTGTTAATTCAACAGTTTATGAATATTTTTTATCTGATAAGAGCTAAGAGGCCAGTGTAAATTGTTCACTATATGTCATACTGCTGGCTTGTAGTTTCCTGTGCATTCTTGCTTGTAAACTCAGTATCTCCAAGTGCATCGTTCTCCAGCTTTCACCAATCCAGATTTTCACTAGAAAACTGGTAAATTATGAGAAATTTTGTATCAACAGTTTTAAGAAAGTAGGATGCAACATTATTCTGTATGATCTGTAATTTGACCTAGTCTGCGAGTGGCAGAATGTGAATGGAACATGCTTGACAGACTTGACTTCACTGCAGAGAGTAGAATTGTCAGAGGTGATCCTAGGCTTTCAGTTAGCCAGTGTACATCTTTAACTAGAATTTTATCTTTCTCAGCTAGCAATACCGATGGAATTCAGCCTTTCCCCACCAGCATATATGATGTTAGAAGTCATTCTACTTTCTAGACAGAACAAAGTATTTCAGTCATACTCATAACCTGTTGTAGCTGAAATCAGGAGATCAGAGGGCTGAGCTGTCCCCTGTTTTTTATGAGTATTGGTCTATATATTTCTAAAACAAAATGAGAAAACACCTCAAATTGTCTGTTATTTTTCTCAGCACAGTCAAAGCTTCCATTTTAATGCAGGCACTGGGAAACCAGTCCTCCAATTCCTGTTTTCTCTGTGATCCAGAGACTCATAGTCTATGAACCGGTATTAAATTAGTATAATGTATTTATCACTGGGTGCTTGAGGAGAAACAGAACACATTTGTCATGGTAATTAGAAATTTTTAAGCCTATTAAGCTTAGCCTGTCCTCCATTTCTTTTTCCTTGGAGTCTCATGTGCAAGAAACTTGAAACTGAAGAGTAGGAAGAGCTCTGAATTATTCCAGCGATGGAGAGTAAAAAGTGGATTACGATATACATATATGCTTTACTGGTATTAATGTGATAAAAATCTTCACCTCATGTATCTGTGAAAAACATTCTGTATCTGCAAAGAAATACCTGGCATGATGATACGGTAGAAAATAAATTACTTTGTTGTCAGATTCTAATATTCAATGCAGAAGAATAGAATTGCAGATTATTTTAAGGTATATTTTTAATACTTACAAAAATCCAAAATTTTCACAATCTTACATTTGTGTTTTCAGATGCGATCACTTTTTAGTCAATGCGATCAATGTAATGCTGGAAATGCTCTTGAAAAATGTAGATTTTTTTTTTAAAGCTGTAATTTATTTTTCTTCCTAGCTGCCAAAGCTTTAATCTCTTGGTAGCTTTCAACTCTCTGCAGTCAAGATTCCCTAGTATCATTTTCTTCTAGTGAAATGGTTGTCATTCGTATGTCTTTTTATGTGTGATTACTGTTATGTCATGTTCCTATAGTATGTTGAAAAGATCATAGGCTGTTTTCACACTGCTCCCCCTGTTCCTACCTGATTCAAACATAACCTTCTCATATTCCATTTTGTCCACAATTTGCATCATCACTCCTCATTCAAAGGACTAAAACAATGATTTGTTCAGCAAAAGAAAGAGAAACATCTATTCTATTTTTAAGAAAAGGAGATAGGAAGACCCAGAGAAGTACAGGCTAGTGAGCCTCAGCTGTGTGCCTTGGAATATTATGGGCCAGATTATTCTGGAAGCTGGATTATGTCATATGCAAGATAAGGAAGTGTTCTGAAACAGCCAGCATAGTTTCACCAAGGCCAGATCATGCTTGACTAATCTAGTGGTCTTCTATGATGAAGTGACGGCATTAGTGGACAAACGAAGTGCAGCTAATGTCATCTGCATGGATTTGTGCAAGAGCAAGACCTTTAACATAGTTCTGCATCGCATCCTTATCTCTGAATTGGAGAGATGGATTTGAAGGCTGAACTATTTGATGGGTAAAGAATTGGTTGAATAGTCACAGCTGGAGGGTTGTGGTCAGAGCTATACCATCCAGGTGGAGATCTAATGAGTGGTGTTCCTAGGCATCTGTTTTGGGACCGATGTTCATCAACATCTCTATTTACAATCTAGACATAAGCAAGTTTGCTGATAACATCAAGCTAAGGGGTGTGGCTGACACAATAGAAGAAAGAATTATTCAGGGGAACCTAGATAGGCTCGAAAAGTAGGCCCATGAGAATCCAAGGAGGTTCAATAGGCCAAGTGCAAGGTGTTGTACTTGAGTCAGGGCAACCCCAGAGATGGGTACAGATTAGGAGATGAACTCATTGAGAGCAGCCTTGTGGAGAAGGAAGTGGACAGAAAGCTGGACATGAGCCAGCAGTGTGTGCTTGCAGCCCAGAAGGCCAGCTGTATCCTGGGCTGCATCAAAAGAGGGGTGATCAGAAATGCAGGAGAGCTCAGTGTCTCCTTCTGCTCTGCCCTTGTGAGTCCCCATTTGGAGTACTGCATGCAGTCCTGGGGCCCCCAGAGAAAAATGACGTGGAACTGTTGGAGTGACTCCAGAGGAAGACCACGAAGATGATCAAAGGTGTGAAGCACTTCCCCTCTGAAGGTTTGAGGATTAATATGGATTAATGGAACTTTAAAATAGCACTCTCCAGGATCCTACTGTGAGTAAGGGCATCAATATCCAAATCTAGGCATCTTAGTTCTTTTTCTGAGCTCACATATCTTGTTCTCATTAGGCTATAATTAGCTGCTTGGTTTTATAGTTATAAAATTGAATAAGATGTTACTAAGTATGAGCAGTGCTGTGAAGTAGAAGTCATACCTCATCAGAGTGCGTTAGTGAATTAGTGCAGTTAATAAAGGTGTGAAAGACACTCCAGGATGCCTTAATCTGTAAATCTGTCATGTTACATAGAGGCAAATCCAGATAGTTTCTTTCAGCAGTCAGTCAGTCATTTAGAACTCATGATAAACTTTGCTTTGCTTTATCTTTTTCAGATTGGTTTAAAATTGGTTGGGGGGTGAGGGAGGAACTTAAACAATACCTATGGATTAAATGCTTGTTGGCAGTTTGATTTTAATTTTGAAATTTGGTTGATGGTTAATTAAATGTTATGGATTATCTCTGACAATTTGTGACATTAAAAAGATGCATAATTTTAATTTTCCTCTGCCTTGAGTCATAGTGAGTCCAGTTTAATATCTGCTTCCAGAAAAGCTGAAAGTGATCAATACTTCTGCCTTTTGTCCTTTCTCCTTTTCTTTTCTTGGTAGATAAGTTTTTTGTTTTTTGTTTTTTGTTTTTTTTTTTTTTTTGTTTCAAATTTTAGGTGATTGGAAACAGTGATAAGAATGTATGACTGGGAGAGGATGAATACAGAAGCTGCTTCTTAGTAGTGAAATTAATTTTTATGTGAATGTTATATTTTAAATTAGCAGAACCTTGATGGTACTTTTGAATGTGTACTTTTCTGGACTTGCATCAGAATATTTCAGTACCAAATAAAATTTCATTACTCAAACATTGCTATAAAGTTACAGTGTTTTACAAATTACAATTTATATAGCTTTTCTTCATACAGTTTATTTTTTTAAATTGTAAAAGATAGGAAATGGTGTTCCAGTAAAATTGGCAAATCAGTTATTTAAAAGATACAATAGGAATTCATTTATATATAATAATTATAAGGACACCTACCTTTCTGTGGCCTACTTACGAAGCATTTGGTACTTTTTTTTATTTGTATCACAGCTAAAACAGAACAGGCTATTTTTTTTTCCTCATAAAATTTAGGCCAAAATGATTTGGAAGTTCTTTCATGTTCCTCTAGTTATTGGTTGCTTTGAGCATGTCCTTTATCCTCTATATTTTGTTTTACTAAACTTGTGACCATAATCTCCCAACTTGTCTTCTGTGAAATGGAATGAATTAATACGTGTGTCAGGTTAATTGTGGTCAATTTAGTACCTCCGTGCACACTCTCATTCTCTCATTTGGGAAGCATCATGGAAAATGCTTTCCAAAATGCTAAAACTTTCTTTCAGAGGTTCATTTGAATTCAGCTGGAGCTTCTGGAAGCCAAGCAACTGTTGAGAATTAAGCAATTAGCATGCACGCTTAAGAAAACAACATCCATGATTATATCTTATGTATTGTTCTATATTATTGATAGGAACTAGTTAAGTAATGCTTATGAATTCTTCAAAAGTTATAAATTATTTTCAAATCGTAATAAAATATATAAAATCTTTTTTTTTTCCCCCCCCACTTTTTGGTTCCCAAAGCATTGTGTGGTCCCTTTGGTGCAGAGAAAGCATGCTAGCAATTAGAGAAAGGCTATTTATTTACTGAGGCATTTTCATAGTTTTGAACAGTAAAATTTCACGAGGAAAAAATAAAACTAACATATGACTACAGAAAAGGAAAATGTTCTTAATACTGTGTGTTGTTCTTCTCTTCTGTGAAAGTTAGTTTACATTTGCCTGAGTTTCAGCAAATGTTTTCATATCTTTACGTGTTCTGTTCGAATTGAAATACATTCAGGACTAAAAATGAGTGAGACTAGTACACCTGTAACATGAGTCTTTCACGGTGGTCCTCCCAGGACTTCTTTTAAGATATTAATCTCTTTTTTATTCTTTTCTGCTGTTCTATAATGGTTATGTATATTACAGTGAGAGAGATGATAGTCAAAACATTGACAATATTTGTAGGTGAGCCTTCCATGAAAAATGTCCCCTTTTTGTTTGTGAATAATCTAAACTACTACCAGCCCTCCTAGTCTAGCTCAGTTTTGCTATGTACTCTAGAGACATTTACAAAAGCAAATCTTCAAATGTGACTGTGGTACCTGTTAGTTCCTATTAGGATAATCTGCTCTGAGTACGCGGGTCTTCAAAGTGTTACTCAGCTATGGAGTTTTAGAATCAAGGATTTTGTCTTTTTTATATAGACAAGAACCTTATTGCAGGCATCTGTTCATAGGCCTTCTTAAGGCAGGACTGTTACACATTCATTTGGTACAGCTTGTGTTTTTTTCATCTCTATTTTGGACAATTATCAACATTTCTGATATGTATTTAATTCACTTACCAGCTCCTAGCTGAACTTGCAGCTTCATTTGAGAACTTTTGGGTGTATGACATCTGATTTGTTATATGAATCCTGCTGTTTCCATGGGGGGAAGAGAGCAGAGGATAAAGAACTTTCAGTTGAATAAATCTAACTGAAACAGCTTTTTAGAACAGCCACTCTCTTTTTTCCTCTGCTAGGCACCGTACTACAATCAGTGGCAGTCAGTGTGCCAAAAATATTAAGTAGACATGACAACCAAGTGATAGTATCTATTGTTTTCCATAGCCAGAAAATATGTTTGGAATACTTGCTTTGGAGGACATAAGGATAAATACTGGTCTGAACTTCTTTAGAAAATAATGAAAAGTTTTAATCCCATTCAGAAAGAGAGTAGCAGGAAGAAGGAAGCACAACAATTTAACCTTATTTTTAGCTCATATCCTACCCAGGCACAGTTCTAAGCATATAAAAAAAAAAGTGGCATAAGGGATTTAGTTATTGCTGTCACCTTGGCTAATATTAATGAGACAGGAGTTTAGAAATCTATATCTATAATGTTAAGGAATATTTTAGCAGACATATATACCAACAAGGAAAATATGATAGTAAAGCCTTATGTAGTACAGAGATATCTTGTATGTCCATACATAAACTAATTGGATTATAATTTGTTTTTCTCTTTTTTCACTTGGTTATTCTTCTTTATATGTAATGTAATGAAAGAGCTAAGAAACACATAATTGGTGAACAACACAAAGTAATTTCAGGTTGTTAAAGTCAATTGGTTTAGTGATTGGTGAATTTGTTATGCTTGCAGATTAAAAAAAAAAAAAAAAAATTTATATCATGTAAGATAATGACCTCGGTTGCTAATTTATATCCTTTTGCTACTGTGTTTTCATTGTTCATAAACATTGAAATGACTATCAGGGACTTTATTATTGAGGATAAAACTTAAAGCATTACTTAAACAGTACATGACTTACCAAGTTAGAAAGGAGTGACTGAAACTCTATGATGATAAGGTACTCTGTGTCCAAGATTTCCATTTTGAGCCTCCTGTAGGCATTTTTTTGTTTTGTTTTCTACTGTTCATGTGTTCAGTAGGTGAGAGTTCTGTTGGTTTCACTCAGTTTCTTTGCCAAATGAGGTGTTCTATATTAGAAGGTCAGCTCGTTTGCCAAGTTTGCATTTCTAATAATGATTTGCACAAGATCTGATTTTGCTATCTGTGTTGTTAGTCTCTAGTAAGGAGAGTGATATACATCTAAAACATTACCCTGAGGCAGACAGGTATTTGCCTCAGTGGGAAACACCTTATTTCATGTAGGAATAACATTTTTTGTCTCATATTGAAAAAAAAAAAAAATGGGGGGGAGGTGGGGGCAGAGGGAGGATGAGGAGGGAGGGAGAGAAATCACTACTCCAAAGCTTTGAAATACTTTTAAAAATGACTTTAATATAATGTATACCGTGACTCAGATCCTGAAGTCACAGAGACACTGTGAAAATCTAGTTTCCGTTTTCCTTTTCCTGGCCTGATTTCAAGTCTTGCTAGTCTTTTCTCTCCTCAGGCTGTATTGACTGTACTGAACATAAGGTGTTGAACTAGACTTCAACAGAAAAGAGCAGAATTTTCCCCAAGCACGGAGAGTTTTCAACATGTTGATTTTGTGGAATTGTATGCCTTTCTCTTTTGACTATTCAAAGATGAAAAGTTACTGAAGTTACTTTCTGATCTAAAATAAAAGACAGCAACATTTTATATTTTATTGATTAATGAGTGATAAGCTGTTTTCTTAAAATCATGTGTAACTGAGTAGCATCATTAATATGTATGCAACTGTGTCACAGTTATTTCAGAGATAATAGTGAAACTGTCTTAAGAGCTCTTATGAGTTTCTCACCTGTTTAGAAGTTTTGTATTAAAAAGAATAAAATGGGATCGTAATGGTTTACATTCATGTTACTACTTAAAACAGATAATGCTGCTTTACCAGGTAGAAATCAGCAAGGAATCATTTTGCTGCCAAAATCAAAACCAAATTAAACTAAATGAAAAATGTTTCAATTTGACAACCCTCCTAACAGCCCACATAGTGTTGTGAAATTTCAACACTAATTTTACTGCTAGAGCTGATCTGTTCCTCTTTGACAAATGCCAGCAAACTATTTTGCCACCTAGAAAAGACAGGTGGCCTTCAATTGCCTGAATTTGGCATCCAGTAATCCCCTGCTTGTTGTCTGCATAATCGTGAGAAAAGCTAAAAATTAGTATGTACATCCCCATAAGTTCCATAATGACCTTTAATTGTTAAACTACTTTGTAATCAAGAAACTAGTCAGGATTGCACTTAGGGATCTTTATAGAAATGCTCTGAATTTACTATGGACTTACCTTGCCTTCTAGGTTTATCTTCATTCTAGGCAATGGAACAAATGCAGTGGGTTTCCAAAGTGGTAATTAAATAATCAGTTATTTCTGGACTAAGTATGAAGGCTGTATCTTCAGGAAACAATGTTTTTGAATATAGTCTAAAATATTTGCTAACAGAACATTTTCTGATTCATTAGTTTGAAAGTGTTTAAAAAGGAAGCAATTCCTATTATATTTTTTTCTCCTCTAGACAATTGATTTAGAGGGATTCAAGCTGTTCATGAAGACTTTTCTGGAGGCAGAGCTACCTGATGATTTCATTGAGCATCTTTTTACATCATTTAGCAACAAAATCTCCCACTGCAGCCCATTAATAAAAAACAAACCCCCACTCCTTTCTGGAGGTAAGTAATACAGTCAAAGTAATATAAGAATTGGAAGTCGCATGCCCCTACCACTTACTTTCCAGTAGTGATAAATATGTAGAATTCTAAATAATGTGCACTTCTTTTTTGTTCTGATATTTATGGAATTGGATAACCTTACTCAGGCATGAGCAAGGAATATTGTGAAGACAAATGGATATTTAATGGTTTCATCTTTTTAATTCACAGCAGTGTTACAGCTCAGGCACCAAAGTAGATGATATTTGTTCCATTAATGCTAATCAAATTGCTATGCCTACATGGTCTTGCTGACTACTATAAACACTTAAAAACCTTCAGAACCTCATGCAGAAGGCTTCTGCTGTGCTTCACAGTTTCTCTACCCAATTACTCCTGCTTCTCTTAATTAGTTATGATGCTGCTCTTAGTAATCTTAAATACTTACAGTTTCTGATATTTTAAATGCTGAACATTTAGCAATAGTTCTTTTATCCAGTGTAAAAACTACGTCTTTAATGCAGTGTAAAATTTTAATGCTACATTAATTTTTATGAAACATGATCCTAAGTGCAGATGATAACATGTTGAAATACTTCCAGGCAAAATAGTGTTTAAAGCTTTCAACGTAGAAAACTTTATAAAACTTTTCATTAATTCTTGGAGATAGATTTAACATGATTATCCTAACTTGAAATCTTTGATTTGGCACAGTACTAATTTGGGAACTCTGTCAAAATTAAGTGGCTAAATGTAGAAGTTAGGCTAATTTAAAAAAATAAATTTCATATACTGAACAGCTGGGATAATCAAGCATTTAGAACATTTTACCAAATGGTTTGATGGGTTCTTAATTGCTGGAATTCTTCATATTAAGATTAGGTTTCTTCAAATTGCTACTTATGCAGAAACTGTGAATTTGATACAAATGCTACTAGTTAAAATGCTAGCTCTATTGATTTCTGTAGATGCTTTAGTGTACAGTATTAATTGTACACTTTCAGGTATCACCCACTGAATCCAGCCTCATTTTTGTGATGGCTGTTTAATGTATTACATATTTTCAGCACTGCATTTTTTTTCTGCTCTGCATAGAGATTCTGTTGCCTATGATGTATCCACTACACAATTTCTGTTGTCATTACTTTTAATTTTTCCTTGAAGTTTTCATTCTAAAGTGAGAATCAGTAGCAATAAACATATATCGTACCAGCCACCAATTTAAAAGTTGCCTGATAATAACAATTTCATATTTTATTATTCTGGTATTGAATTTATTTGGCTTTGACACTTTTTACATAGAGATGATAGTGGCTTTTGTAGGTCACTGTCAGATTTATTGCTGAATTCTGCCCAGTATAGACTGTCCTCAGCTTTGCTTTTGTTGTAATTCTCTCTGATACTTTTGGAGCAGTTTAAAAAACAAGAGGAAAAAAAGTGAATTCTACTGTTAAAACTGTATTCTAGGTTTCGTACAATGGCTGTTAACTCAAACTTTTTCTCCCTCACACATTTTATCTATTTAGTAGTTCATTTTCATCTTCAATTTAGTAGTTTTCCGTATGTATATAGTGTAATGCCAGAAGGGCTGATTGATAAATTGCATATTTAAAGAGACAGTGCAGTTTATCTCATGCAAGAATTATCATTATTTGTGCCTGAGAATAAAGACAACTTGGTTGCTTGAGATTTAAACTAGATTTTATTTTTTTATAATTTGAAGCATTCAAAGTGAAAAAGTAGGTGCTTGTACATGGTCATGTGCAAATGAAAATTACAGAAAGTTTCATTTTAGGATATCTAGCAGTCTTTAAATGTTAACAGTGGTGGAAAAAACCTGATCATATTGAGAAAGAAATCTGTCAGATATATTTGACATTCTTCTGGAAATTGAGAAGGAACACATGAGCTAGTGAAGATCACAGGCGGGGTCATAAGTCTCTCTACGTGCCCATTTTTTGCTTGGCTTATTTCAGTCCACTCACACCTGTTTATAAATTGTATTTTCAGTTAAAGTGTCTGAAGAGAGATGGAAACAGATGCCAGGTAAGCATCAGTGCTGTAAGTCAGTATGGTATCCACCTTGCTTCCACTTCTCAATATGATTTGACTGGTACCTTGTAGCTGATCATAATCTAAAACTTAAAGCTTATATATCATTTTTATTTTTCAGTGGAATGTGAGACTATGCCTTTTTAAGACGAGTAGGTCTCAGATTTATAACTTTTATTTTGTGCATAGGATTCACATGCACTATTTGTGTAAACTGTTTGATTAAAGATAGCATCTTAGTAACATTTTATACTATCTTAATTTTAATTTTACTTACTGACATGCAAGCTCCACTAGTAGAATATAATTCTATTAGATCTAGTTTTTCATTTAAATATTTACATTTACTGTGTATCTGCCTGAAAACATGAACTTCACTCAAATTTTATTTTTTGCATACCAGTTTGCACTTACTTAATCATGGCATTTGAGCAATTATGACAGTTAATTAAATTCTATGTATATTTTCCTAATATTCTGTAGTCAGGTTTTCCACGTTTTAAATACGTGTTGCTGTGACACACTACTAGCTCTGTTCTGGAGAAGATTACACATTTCAGTGTTTTCAGAGTTTTCTTTGTCACTAAAACATCTTTAAATATTATATCTGTAAACAATCTGTAATTAGAAAAAAACTTTTACAAGCACTGAGAAATGAATACAGAGTTGGGCAGGGATTGCTTTGTTACTTAATTTAACATGTATGTACCATGTAATAAAAATATTCACCAAAATTATTTTACAGTAAAATGATATCAGGTCAGTGTAAATGGAAAAGCAGGAATACTGTTCCTATACTTGATTTATTTCTATTAAATTTGCTTTACCTGTGCAGTATCTCACTCTCATTTTAATTCTGCATTTTTTTGGATAAACTATGTATATCAATTGTTCAAAATTTCATAGCTTGATTTAAATTAAGGAATCAGATGTGATTCAAATTGAAAAATAGTGCATGATGTACATAAAAGCTCTGGATTGTATTCTCTGGTTACATCCTACATTAAGAGTAACAAAGGATGTATTTTATTTCCAGGTCTGAGACTTAACAAAGGTACCTCTACATCCCGACCTCCTACACCTGCCAACTTGAATTTACCGGATGCAATCCAGCTGAAAGACATTGTTTGTTATTTATCACTGCTAGAAAGAGGAAGACCTGAAGACAAGCTAGAATGTATGTTGTTGTTTTTTTGTTTTTGTTTTTTTTTTTTTAAACATAAACTTACTTCTATATATACATTTGTTTTCAGGGAAAACTAATGAAAAATTATATCAAAAGCAAATACACTGTAGATGCTATGCAGTGTAGATAAAGAAGTGATGAATAATCTGTAGAAAATGAACTAATTCAGACAAAGAATTTGGGCTTTGGGATCTATTGTGAATTCAAGAAAGTGAAAAGTAATCCAAGTCCATACTGCTGTTGGTAGTGCAATGAACTTTTGATTCTGAGAGTTAGGATTACTTTGATTTTTGATTTAGGGGCCTCATTTAATAAAGCCAAAAACCTCTATCTGCTAAAAAAACAAAAAAAAAACCAAGCAAACAAACAAACAAAAACAAAAAACAACAAAAAAAGAGAAACAAAACAACGTGATCTGCAAATCAGAGAAAAAAGAAAGAAAATATATGTTTCTCCTTTATGGAGTTTTAGAAGCTAATTTTAAGACAGGTAAACGATCAAAGTTCTTCTAGAGACCAGGTATATTTTAATATACAAAACTATCAAAATTCTGGGATCAGGCTTCAGTGCTATATGGAAAACAAATGTTTAGTATGATAGGAAACAGGAAGCTGTTGGAGAAAGAAATTCATTACAAGGTTAACTGACCATGTGTTTTTGAAGAACTCTGATGTTTTGTTTACCTATACTTAAGTTACAATTAAAATTTTGTACTGTAAATTTACTGACAGAAATTATAGGGAGTCAGCCCTAAATTTGATAATAATAATTTAGTATTATGTTATTAAAAAATGAGGTATTTGTTTGTGTGCATTTCAAACACAAACAAATGGCAACTAGGATTCTAGGACTGAATTCAGCTAACAATATGGTAACTATTTCACCATATAGCAATTCATGCAAACCATATTAGAGCTGTGAGGAGCTGTATGCACTGAGCATAACATGAAAAGAAGAGCAAGTGCTTCCCCTTGTGTCAGAAACCAGTACAATGAAAAAGGGAGGGAGATGAAAGAACAGGATTCTTCTAATGTGGAGAATATTTCACAGATTTTTCCAAGCAGGAACTGTGTAGGAAAAGACTATGTATGATTTATGAATTAAAGCCTGATCTAATAAATGTATTTATATATTAAATACATTCGAGGTTATATGGATTTATTACATGAATTAAGGGTATGGTTATTGCATAGATTTATATGCTACTTCTTCACTTTTTAGCTTATAAAGTTCAGACTACATCATACCATTAGTATGTAGATTTCCCTAATGATATATCTGAATCCTCCTTATAAATAAATGATATAATTTAACTCTTTGTCTGAAATAATTGTATAATAGTAGGTTCTGTGGCTGCAAAGTAGAATAAAAAGTAGTTGCAGTGGAGGGGAAAAAAAAAAAAATTCCAGAATTGCCAATGTTAATGTTAATACTAATCTCACATCTGCAATTTTCTGTTGATAAAAGAATGACAAAGACTGAGTTTTAGCAGGGTGTTTGGAAACTAGATTCAGGACAAGCAGAACATGGAAGTGATGATCTCAAGTAAAACCTGACATAAACTGGAGGACTTTTAAAAATAAAATGCACCAAAAGGATTTTATTTATTTAGACTTTGGATCTATATGATCAGCAGTTTTTCATAGATTTACAAATATTTTAGCAGATGTATAGCTTCTTTAACCTGTTAGCATTGTATTCCTGGAAGTCTTCAATACAATGAAACTCACGTGTTTAAAACACTCAGCATATCTGTTCTCAAACCACGTATGGACTAAATATATTCCAAACTGTCATAAAAGAGATGCATTGGAATAATTCAAGTTCTCTGTTTAAGGGCATACTACATATAGATAATGGTACATCTATGATGTTAAGTACCTCTGTGCTCTGTGGACCAACTTGTAAACTTGATCTGTAGAAACTATTCTATACTCCCACACTGTCATTCTTGTATGTATAAGAAAAGCCTCTTGTAAATATGCAGGGTACTTCTCAGGAAGCAAACAGTGGTATTTCATGGCTCAACTTCTCTTCCTTTAGTGACCTCAATGGTGGAAGTCATTTTAGCTGACAACTATTTGAGTTTTATCAGGGACATGACATCAGCACAGACCATTTCCTCAATTTGTATGTTTTTCTCAGTATGTCCATGGATGTTGGACACATATCTTCAGTTCCCCAATTTCTTCTTGAAAGGCTATAATTTACAACTTTTGGTGCTTCGGGGATGCCATCTTTTATAACTTCCATGCTTAGAAATCCAGAAGTTGCAGGGGAAACTACAGCAGTGCAGAAAGTGATCTAATATTTTCAATTATTTTTTAATACGTTTATACATCATTTGCAAGAAGTATGTACTCTTGCAATAGATATATGTGGCCAGTCAGTGCTGCCATTTAAGGGAGTGAGAAAGGAATATAAAGAATTAACTTGGGCTTGATTTTTGCTCAGTTGTTTTTATCGTTTTGTTGTAGTTCATTTTTCACTTAGATTGGGTAAATAAGCAAGAACACAAATATTTAGAAGGGTGTGAAAGGAAAATGATTGCATACCATGCCAGCTGGGTAGTTATTCAGTCTAAAGAAGCACACAGATACCTAATGCATATATGAGTGGAGACTTTGTTTACTATAGAAGTGAAACAGTTATAGTTGTACTAATGTGTTTTCAAATGACAGTTTTGAAGTACTGATTGGTGTTAAAGGAAAAAATAATATACTAGTTGGAAACACTGCTTCTCTGGAAAGAGGAATGGAAAGGGAGATGCTAAACACCTGTTGCTTATGTGATAATTGTAGAACGTTTCAACTGTTGTATTGCAATAGTGCTGGAGGAGGATAGAGAACCAAATGACTTTATTGTTTAATGATTCAGTGATTCTCTATGGAAACTGAATGCTTAATGCTATTTCTGCCATATAATATTAGCTGTCTTAAAGTGAGCACAGCTCAGCAGCTTTGGCAGAAGTGTATTAGCAGAGATGTTACAATTTCTGATGGCTTTAATACTGTTATATTCCACAGAAGCAACGTAATTCACAGGCTAACATATTTGTATAGGTTTTTTAGACCTATAATTAATTAGTTATAATTAAAAAGTCCATAGTAATTAATGGACTTTTGTAACTTGCAACAGAGTACTAGAGTAAAAATCTTCAATCTTATATTACAGTTCTTAAGACTAATGTGAGATCACATTGGCTAGTATTGATGTTGTGGTGGAAAGTTCAGTGATCAACTTGGGAAGCAGATAGGGGATAAAAGAATACAATCCAAGCCATGTACCTGTGAAGCGTGTTTTCCTCCAAGTCAAAAGTAGTCAAATTCTTTTCAAACTTCTCTCTAATCACTCCCCTCTATTGTTACCTGAAAAAGATAACAGAATCACAGAATCACAGAATCGCCAGGGTTGGAAGGGACCTCAAGGATCATGAATCTCCAACCCCCCTGCCACATGCAGGGCCACCAACCATTCCACCTAATGTTAGACCAGACTGCCCAGGGCCCCATCCAATCTGGCCTTGAACACCTCCAGGGACGGGGCATCCACAACCTCCCTGGGCAGCCTGTTCCAGTACCTCACCACTCTCTCCGTAAAGAATTTCCCCCTGACGTCCAGCCTAAATCTCCCTTCCATCAGCTTAAAACCATTTCCCCTTGTCCTGCTGTCACTCACCCTTTCAAAGAGTTGATTCCCCTCCGTTTGTAGGCTCCCTTTAGGTACTGAAAGGCTGTGATGAGGTCACCCCGCAGCCTTCTTTTCTCCAGGCTGAACAAGCCCAGCTCTTTCAGCCTGTCCTCATAGGGGAGGTGCTCCAGTCCCCTGATCATCTTCATGGCCCTCCTCTGGACCCTCTCCAACAGCTCCCTGTCTTTCTTGTACTGGGGGCTCCAGACCTGGACGCAGTATTCCAGATGGGGCCTCACAAGAGCAGAGTAGAGGGGAACAATCACCTCTCTGTCCCTGCTGGCCACCCCTCTTCTGATGGAAACTTTTTCTTGCAGGTGGAACTTTTTCTTGCAGAATTTACTGGACTGTGGGAACATTTTCATATGGATCTATTGTGTGGTACTGTTCACTGCTGAACAGGCCATAACTTACTTTTTTTCCAAGGCATCTAATAAGTTGATTACTGCTTGGGTTTTGCTATGAATTGAGGCATAACAGTGTCCTGCAACTACCTGTAGATAAGCTCTCTTCTTACTTCTTTGAAAATAGATCTTCTAGGGATTAGGGAGTTCAGAACTCTGACAAGCTGCATCACAGATGATAGGAACAAAGAGTGAGGCATGCCTGGACTCCTGGTTTTCATCTTTAGGCTTTTAGAAGAATTTCTACTAAAGGTTCAAGCTTCTTCCTGCTTTGCAGTCTTTTGCTATATATGATCAGCTGAAGAAAATGCTTTGAAATATTTTTGTAATAATGGATATGCCCAGTCTTGTGGCTGGAGGCAGGTAGTGATAGAAACTTGAAAGTATGTATTTCTTCTGGATATCACCAAAATGCAATGATTCTTGTGTGGGCAGATCTTCAGCATATTGGCAAGACTGTTTCAATTTAGTCTGGTACAGGTAGGATTCGTGCTAGCAGCCTGTGAGGAATGTTTTCTGTTGGATTCTCCTGATTAGGTACTAAAATAATAATCATCTATTTCATTTAGTGTAGATCAGAAAGCATTTTTAAAGCAATAGTAATAGCTGCAGTCAAGAGGGTTGAATAGCATTGTAATTTAAGTGTGCTTATGAATATTTGGTTGACGAATTGCATGTTTTCCTGTGTGTGATGTCATGTCTGAGAGTCTTTTGGTGGCAGTCCCTGTTAGTGCAGATCAGACCATCTCTGAGAAAAACCAGGAACATATTCACAGACCCAGGTGAGGTTCTGAAGGGTCTGTGTGGAAAGGGTGCAGTTATGTCTCACTGGAGGCAATGTCGTAGGAGATTCAGTGAGAGAACCACATGTATTGCAAAATCTTCAGTGGATCTGCAGTTAGTATAGTCATGCTAATGCTTGTTTTTTTTGTTTTTTTTTTTTTAATTAAAGAATATTGTTACTATGTTTTCTAATTGTGTTTCCTTCTTTTTGCCTCCTTTTAGTTATGTTTCGTTTATATGATACAGATGGAAATGGATACCTGGATAGTTCGGTAACTTTAAATATATTGTTGTGTTTTAAGACTATGTCCTAATGGTATAGCTATAAAAAACGATGTGAATCTTGAATTAATAGAACCACTGTAAATTATAGTCAATAGAAAATTGCCTGTTTTGAAAGCAAACTTTGAGTATTTCTTCCATTAAGCTGCTGTTTCTTCAACCATAAACATTTTCAAATGCTGACAATGTTAATGTGAAATCTTATTTTATATTCTTTTTATTTTTAATCATATTACTATATAGGATGCATTAATATGGCTCCTAAAACTCTAATATGCCTCTTGGAGATGTATATGAAAGCATCAGCAAAGATTTCATTAAAATGGGAAGGCATTCCATACCTGAGTTTCAGATGTTCTGACTGTCTGCCTTGTATACAAATGTCCAGCACTTTGGAAAATCAAGTCATACATATAGCAGTATACAGTATATCATTTTTAACTCCTTTTGAGATTTAAGTGAAAAGGTCATGTGTCCCCATAGTTCTTACTTAATTTAACCTGCAGGTTTAACCTACAGTTGATTGTTACAGTTATATGAGGATGTGTTCCAAGTGTTCCAAGATTTATGTAACTTTTTTTGTTGTTTTGTTTTACTTAACAGTTAAAGAAAATATAACATTCCTCTAGACATCTCTGTTAAAATCCAGTCAGATGATACATGTATACTTATTTCCTACCATTAATATTAATATAGAATTTCTGCCTAGTGCATTCTTCAGCTGACTGACTATAGGGGGAAATCTTTGAATTTTAAATCTAAATAATTCAACCTCATTAGTTTTGATTCTTTAAATTAATGAAGTTGAAGTCAGAGTAGTCCTGGACATCGCACTGAGAAAAAATTAAAGTCAGATAATATAGAAAAAATAGTTGTTTTTTTTATTATTTTTATTTTTAGTTTTTCTTTCATGTCAAGTAAGGAAAATAGATTTTTTCCTAATTAAGGAAGCATGCCAAGTAGGAACCCCCAGTTCCTTCTTCTCACACAGAAAACACTTTTTTTTTTTTTTTTTTTTTTGTGAAGGTAAATGCATCTATGTAAAGTATTTGCTTTTAAAAAATATAGTAATTTTCTTGTTCTGCTCAGTGGGTCTCTGATTTTCAGTTTCACATGGTGAAAAGTTAATTAAAAAAAAAAAAAGATTTTTTTATCAGTTAGTGATTAGAAGTTTTTTTCTGTATGTTTCCGTGTTAATAGTCACTGGACGCTATAGGTTTGAATTAGGAATTGCTTGCAGTAGAATTTATAATTTTAATATTGCATTAAATACGATAATTCTTTCTGTCATCTGTAGGAGCTGGAAAATATCATTGCACAAATGATGCATGTGGCAGAATACCTTGAATGGGATATTACTGAACTGAGCCCAGTAAGCATCACCAGCTTTTGTGGTTATGGAGGCAGTTTTTATTTGTTTTTTGATTCTTCATGCCAACGTGAGATTCTAGATAATAACAAGATAGAAATAATAATAGTATGTGCTTCACTATGGCACTGTAAATTAACACTTTTTTCAAATCTTTTTCTGATTATATCTGCTATGTAAAGCATTCTTTGGTGAAGTTGAATGCTTTTCTTCAGTGCATATAGTAATTGATATGTATAACACAACTGATTTAATCCTGAAAATGTCTTAATATTGATTGTCTCTTGTTTGTACATAGTACACAAGGGGAAATTTTGTTTGGGATATTGAGTGATAATTGTTAATATTAGATTCTATTAGAATGTAAATATAAATATTGCATTTCATTTTCTGAACTGGCAGGGCTTGTATAGGTACCATATAAATTATGTGGGTTTTTTGCACATAGATGAGAGATCATAGATCCTATGTGTCTGGTTATGTTAGAATATGGAATTCATTAGTCTTTTCATTAAACTGTGTAGATTCTTCATGAAATGATGGAAGAAATTGACTATGATCATGATGGCACTGTTTCTCTAGAAGA